>NW_017306340.1:268628-286607 GCF_000935625.1 Nanorana parkeri
ATAAAACACCTCATATTGTCACTCCACATTCTCCTGCCTCCTGGCCCCACAAGTCCAACTTCCACTTTGAAAGTGAAGGTAAAAACTCCCCAATAATTAGCATTTAATAATATACATAGATTCTAACTCTTCACCACTCTGTCCAAAACAAAAATGTTTTGGCTGGATTTTAAGAATAATTTATTGAAAGAAAGTTAACAAAAGTAGCATTTTCCTCTTTCTTTAGACTTTTAATCCAAACATTTAATATTACCGAGGAAAAAAAATAGAATGCTATTTGCAATAATAATTAGCATTATTCAAAAAGTGGTAATAAATGGAACATAATCTGTTTTAGCAATGAGAAGCACAACAAATCCGTGTTTAATTGGAGAAAGATGGGTCACTTTGGATACAGAGTGATAGGGGAATGTTTGCAAATAACAAGCTTCGTAATCACGCTCTGTAGCTAAGAAAATCCCACGACTATCGAGATAATACCTCGCTTAAATTAATTTGACATCTAGTTAGTAGGGAAAAAATTACGTATTTAATGTGTATTGCACTATAAGCAGTGCTTCTATTTGACTAAAGTAGAAAAAAGATGCAAACAATGTCTGAAAACCAACTATAGATGATTGTTAAATTACACTGGACAACAAAGATTTTGCTTCTTGAACACCTCTGGGTGTATATTATACCCAGCTTATCACAAAAATATAGTGTTATTTAATCTATCACATACCATTTTTTTAATTCTTTTTTTTTTTCAGTTTTATCTTTTTATCTCTGTTTTCATTTTACATTAAAAAGGAATGGCCACTCCAAAAGAATTAGGTTTCCAAACAGAAAAGTGTGGCACATAAACTACTTGTTGATCCTACAAAAATATTTTTGCCTCCGCATCAGATAAAACTCGCACTGATGTAAAAGTTTGTGAAAGTGATGAACAAAGAAAGGGAAACTTTTTCTTTGAGACAGATGTTCCTAAGGATAACTAATGCCAAGATTAAGGAAGGTAATTTCACTGGTCCACAGATCAGATACATCATCAATGACAATCGGTTTTAAGATCTGTTAGTGGGGCCAGAGAAAATCACCTGGAAAGCATTCAAGGATGTTGTTGAGATTTTTCTTGTCAACTACAGAGCACCAAACTACATTCAGCTGGTTTACAAATGTATTACAGCATACAAGACCAAGCAGCATGTCATTGAAGATTCACTTTTTGCATTCACACTTTTTTCCTGAAAATCTAGGTGCAGTCAGTGACGAACTTGGTGAATGGTTTCACTAGGACATTGTCACAATGGAAAAATGAATCCATCAATGCTGGCTGACTATTGTTGGACACTGCAACAAGATGCAATGGACACTGAGTACAAACGCAAATCAGCAGCAAAACAATTTTAGTCCCCTTGAACTTATGCTACATATTGGAAATTATGCATTGTATATAAATAAACAGTATGCAATTAAATAAGTTATAGTGATTAAAAGAAGACATGTGCGCCGGCAAAAAATGTGTTTCGTTTCAAATTTTTCATGATATTGTTTTTCAGGATTTGGGTCTGAAAGTAAAAAAAATTTCACTATTCTGATGAATCAAAATTTTTGTTATTATTGGATGAGTTAAATGATAATCACGAATGAAAATTCATTGCAGAAAAGTTGCATTAAATGTTAACTTTGTTTCTTTTTAAGTTTAGACACTCCACAGAAACATGGAAAAAAAACAACATGCGGTTCCCCCAACAATTCATACCAGACCCTTTAGGTCTAGTATGAATGTTAGGGGGGACCCCTGATGTAAAAAAAAAAAACACACAAAAAAACAGTGTGCGGTTAACAGGCAATTCATATCATTCTATAACATGTATGGATTTTACATTTATTGTAAAATTCTGTACACTTTATTAGTTACTGAAAGGATAACTCCACTAGTGATGAAAAGGTGAATGTTAAATGCACCATATTTTAATTTAAAGTATATTTAAAGCCAGTTTTGATATTTTGGATAGATCAGGGAATGGTTAAAACCAGAGGCGTAACTAGAAACCTCAGGGCCCCGGTGCAAGAAACTATTAAGGCCCCCCACCACCAAAAAAAAACATGATTTTGATACCTATTTTTTTATGTATTAAATAAACAGAATGAGGGGAATGTATCAAAACTGAAGCAGAAGTATAAAGTCCCCTCTATGCACGTTATGACTTTCAGGGCTAGTTCACACCAGTTCCAATGCGTTCCGGCCTGATGCGGTGCTGGAACGCACTGGATCACATCCCGGCTGGCTCACTGCATTCTGGGGCGGGAGGTGCGATCTCCGCGTCAGAAAACATGGCAAATCAATGCCAGTGTTCTGGTCCTCTCTGGGCCCCCCCAAACTGTCGGAACACCAGGGCCCGGTTGCAAATGCAACCGATGCAATCTGGTAGTTTCGCCAGTGCCGGTATCTGCACTTAGTATTGGGGCTTTTTCATGAGTACGAGTACTCGTGAAAATTCCCAGTATTGGCACTGGTGCATCCCTACTTCCCCCCCACATAAAAACAGTGTCCAGGGCATGTGTCCTTCCTGCCCCCTCTTGTCCTGACCCTGATTGCACCCATCAGAAACAATTTACAGAGCACAAAAAGGAGAGCACAACGGGAGCTGTTCACCACTTTGCTTCTCTTTCTAACTGAAACTCTAAAGGGAGACAAATAAAAACCACTAGGGGAAGGAGGATTGAGGGGAATTAACCACTGCCCTGACTCCTTCACTTGTGTGTGTACAGTTCAGCTTGAGCTACCCACCTCTGTAAACAAAGGGCTTCATTAAGCAAAGAGGATAAGGATACACAAGTAATAATATGATATCGAGAATATTCTGCCTACATATGAAAATGCAAAGCACAAAGCCTCCTCCACTACACTTTGCAGCTCCTTGTTATTTCATCATTATTTTCAATATCAGCTTTTAGTGGGCTGACCCTTGTAGGAGAGGTCTATGATAATGGGTTTCAGGTTCACCAATAAACAGTATTTACATTGGATAAAAACACTAATCCATTCACCTTGCTAATAGGAAAATCTGCTCCTAGATTCATCTTATCTTCAGCTGCAGCTCTAATTGACCTCATTTTCACTGTAAAGTGTGATACAGACAGCTCATGCATCATTTGGAGAACAGTTATTATATGACTTGAACAGACCTGATTCATCAGTTGTCTGCCAGCAGTATTTAGCCTCAGGCTGTGTTTAAATCTCTGGCTACCTGACCTGTGAATAGGATTTGGTTGTAGTCCAGAATGAAAACACAGTTATATATTAAGGTGAGTAGAAACAAACTGTATGCTTAGATTGTTTTTAATAATAATTTTTAGGCTAAATACAATCTAATGCTGGATGCAGACACTTCGAGTGCTTACACAAAAATGCCTACCTCAGCCCAACATCAAACACTTTTCTTCATTCAGTGCCATAAAGCTGACTTTACTTTTCATACTTCAGGCCCTGGAGACTGCTCTGCACTGCCAGGATAATATAATGCCACAACCATAAAATTATATTATAATCTATGAGTACCGTTAAATATAAATGGCGGGCATCTCTGTGTCACTACACAAAGGAATAAGGAAGAGTTTTGAAAATATTATTCATGCCAGCAAGAAATATCTCGTCCTCTAGTAATCTAAAGGAAATTGACATTTAGCTATTATGATCCAAAAACTATTTTCAGTCATGTAAATATCAAATAATGCATGTGGGTATTTTTAAATACAGACAGCAGATGGAGCTTACGTCATTATTTGTTTTCTACTGTGCTCAAGAGAACAGGACCCAATAGCTCAAGTTGAGCTCACATACACAATTGAATGAGCAGTGACTCATCCTCCTCCCTGCCTTTTCAAAGGGGACCATACTAGGTTTCAGTCAGAGAGTTAAAGTCTAAAGGCAAACTGCTTCTGCTCTGCGCTCTCTTCATAATTCTTTTTGAAACTTATGTCATGATCATGCCCTCCAATAAATGTTTATTTGCAAAACAAAGAGGTTTATTTAAAAAAAAAATATTTAAAAAAAATACTATTTAAAAACATATACTTAAAAAATAAAATTGATGTATTATTATTTTTAAAAAACAGGCAATCTGTGTGTCTGGAATTTCCTACATTTTCCTGGATATTAGAATTTTAGACCTAAACAGAGTGCTGCATCATGTAGCAATGACTCCCTACAAAGCTGCTGGATTTTATAGGCCTTCTAGCCTTTCTAGTGGTGGTTTACCCGGTAGCTAAACCCAAACAATTCCTGACCCACCGATGGCAACAGACAAATAGACTTCCACTATGTCATTCTTCTTTTTTGCAGATTTTATTAGTTCAGAAGTCATGGGGAGAGAGGGTTGGAGTTACAGGATACACAAAAATGATATCAATGCAAAAGTACACATGTCTTCCAAAAATGTGAATGTTTGGACACAACCAAAAGAGGCAATTCAAGTCTAGATTGTCTCAGGACAACATGTAATATATGCAGTGTTAGGAACTAGTCCCTGCCCAGCGGGAATATGGGTGTGCACCATAGGGTAGAGAGGAGTCACATACCAAAATACCTGTTTTCTTTTTTTTATAGCATCCCTGAAGAGTAGGTTTTGTTTTAGACAGGAGGTAATGAATATAAAGAGGAGTGTAGAAGCCCTGCCAGAGACCAAAGCTTAGACACCTGTGGTTCTAGAGCAGTATTCAGGGTATTTTATTTTCTTTCTAAATGGACATTTAAAGTGCAACTGATGCCAATTTATTTTTAGTTTGGGATAGAGTGGAGAGGGATTAGAACACCTGTCAAGTTTATTTTGCTGTCTGTGTGCCCTTTAGGGAGATTCATTCTAACTATTTGTCCTGGTGATCATTATCACTGAAAGTGAATCACAAATTTTGGATTATCATTAGAAGAGGAACAGATGGACAGTCTTTCAATAGGGACACTAGTTGTAGTGACCCTGCTGACCTCCAGGGATTTCCCTCCCTTAAGAAGACTTTCCTCCCACTTGCTGTTTTGGCTATTGGACAGGGAGTGAAGGGAATTTAAACCAAAAGGACACAGATGGCAAAATAAAACTCATAGTAATTCAATTCTACTTTACAGGGAAAGTTTTATTTAAAAAAAAATAAAAATAAATGCAAACTTCTTTATAAAATAAAAAATATGCATTTATCATTGCATTTTTATAGAAATGTGTGTTTAAAGAAGCCAGCAAAGCTTTGCAACCGTGATCAGTAGATTGTGGGTGCAACGCTCTGCCTCCTGCAGACAGTTCTTCCTGTCCATGCCCATACTGAGGTACGGACATGTAGTAACATGGACGGGAGTTAATGGTCTACAAGTGCGGTGACATCACCGCATTTGTATTCCTTTGATACTACAATCTCCTCTGCTGTGATGGCAGATGGGATTTGTAGTTCCTCCAATCTGTGGATGATTGATCCAGCTGTAAGGGCGGAGCCACGCACAGCCACACAATTTTTAAAAGAACTTGAACTTAGCCTTTAACATTTAAAAATACATAGTTTCTCGTGTAATTAATTAAAGAAATACATTTAAAGTGTCAGCCACCCAAAATGTAATATTGTAGTTATAGGTGGAATATAATAGGCTGAGTTACCCCATGGCTTCTTATATTAAGGTTACCAGATTTTCAAAATAAAGTCCGTGGACACCATACTGACCATGCCTAGTTTTAACAACACCCCAAAACACAAAACATGCCCCCATTTGTAGTCACACCTTTCATTTTTAACACACCCTTAAACAACACAGAGTTTGGGGGTCATTAGTATATAATGCAGAGTTCAGGGCTCATTTGTAAGTAATGCAGGGTTGAGAGCTCAGTAGTAAGTAATGCAGGGTTCAGAGCTCAGTAGTAGGTAATGCAGGGTTGAAAGCTCAGTAGTAAGCAGGGGCGTAACTAGAAATCACAGGGTCCCATAGCAAAATTTTGTATGGGGCCCTGTGATTTCTAGTTATCCATAGCGACCCACGCGGCCCGCACGGCATCAGGGGGGTGTCCTGGCCGGGCCCCCCTGTGCCCGGGCCCCATAGCGGCCGCCTGGGTCGCTATGGCTATTGTTACGCCACTGGTAGTAAGTAATGCAGGATTCAGAGCTCAGTAGGAAGCAGAAGATAGAAGTAAGTAAGGCAGAGTTCAGGGGTCAATAGTAAGTAACACAGAGTGCAGGGGATAGTATTAAAGGAGAACTATGGGGTCAGGGCTTTTTCCCATAGTTCTCCTTAGGGTAACGGGAGGACACAAACTAGAGGTACAGCTCACGGTATACTGAGAAGCCGCAGCTGAAGCGGATCCCGACAATTATGTCTGGATCCGCCCAGCTGCGTGAGTGACAGCTGGCTCTGCCTATCTAGAGGCAGAGCCAGCTGTACCCGCCCCCTCCCCCGTCCGTTCTGCCAGTCAGCGCTGGAGGATCGGAGTGGGGAGGGGGGAATCCAGCCACTCCCCTGTCACGGCAGAGAGCTGTGACAGGATCGAGAAGTGAGCGAACGCCGGTATGTGTTCGCTCAGTTCCCGATCTACTGAGCCAACCTGTGACAGTCTCATTGTCACAGGTCGGCTAGAACTATGAGGTGAGTGAAAAGCATATTTAGTTCTCCTTTAAGTAATGCAGAGTCCAGGGGGTCAGTAGTAAGTAATGCAGAGTCCAGGGATCAGTAGTAAGTAATGCAGAGTTCAGGGGACAGTAGTAAGTAATGCATGAGTGCAGGGGTCAGGAGTAATTAACACAGAGATCAGGGGACAGTAATAAGTAGTGCAGAGTGCAGGGGACAGGAAAAAGTACACAACAAAAGGGAACAAAGCGCCACCTCTGTGTACAAAATAATTTATTAAAATAAATAAAACAAGGGATATATGTACTCACAAGCAAATGTTTTTTTTATCATGCTTTGACAAAAAACAAGAGGCCACACTGTCTGTTAACCCAACATAGTGTCGCCCTGACTATGTACCACGGCTGCTTCCGGTCACATCACCGTCCACCGGCAGCAGTCAGCCAAGATTGACGCGTTTCAGGGGCTCGCCCCTTCATCAGAATCATAGCCATAGACAGGAAAAAGTAAAGCAGATTTCAGGGGACAGTAATAAGAAATTAAGGGTTCAGGGGTCAGATCAAATAAGCAGAGTAGCATTAGAGCTGGCCCCAATATGAAAGAAACATTGCAGTGATAATGGCATGTATAATAATGTACATCCCACAATACATTATGCAGATCCATCACAACACCAGTGAATAACACAGTACAGGTATAAGAATGGATAAAACACTCTTCAAACAGCACATCACTTATAGCAGACATGTACACATGTGGTATATACCCCCTGTATGTGCAGACACTCATTGGACACTCACAGTTTGGGAGTGCAGGCATTGGTTGGTTTTTTCATGGTTATTAACAGCATGATATCATCTTCACAGAGAGAGGTATGCTGTCCCGATGCCCCCCAGCCAACCCTACTCAACACAGGTCTGGCCACTCGGGGGAGTGTGACAAACACCTGGTGCACAGGAGGGAGGAGCTCATGCCTTTCTCTGGGTCCTGGAGGCACTTTCACATCATAGAGCTGTATATATGGGCTGCTTCATGTACTAAGATGGCTGTATATGATTGAACTGTATTCACTGCTGCCAGGGACACAGCTGGGGATGAATATTTCCTGGGGGCAGACCTCTCAAAATAGTGACTGTCCCTGGGAAATGAAGACTAACCATATTCTTATATGTCTTGGACACTCCAACAACGGCATCTTCTTGCAATTATTCCTAACTCTGTTGTTATCCTTTTAGGAGTGTTGAGTGTCCCTATCCACATTTGTGTGTTCCCCCTCCATCTGTTGCATTCTCTCTATTATAAAATAAATATGGTGTTCCCATAGGAGGAATGGGAACCCCTCATAATAGCAATACAAAACACAAAAATTCCCCAGCCTCAACCTGCCAGCCAGCTTGCAACCAAACAAGTAGCCCTGTCAACAGTATGCGTTAAAATCAGAGGTTTTAGTTGCACAAACTTTTGGCCAAAAATATGTAGAAGCCACACTGCCACGCCAAGGCACCTCTGCAAAGTGTGGTCCTAACTCTATGTATCCGAGTCTCCAAGTGTGAGCATATTAATGAAGTTGATAAATTACATGCAGGTGTACCTGGAGGTAGCCAACTCCTCCTAATAAGGTGCAGGGACGCACTGGAGGCCCAGCAACCAAAAATGCACGCTGGGACTCCAGTGCGTCCCCCAACCCCTCATAATAGCCACAGCGGATGTGCAGATTCAGGAATGCAAGAACAGAGATTGAGAGAGACATCATAACTCTCTAGCATCTACCAAAATCTACGATATCAGATTTGGATGGACTGGCCTTTCAAGTACAGAAGGAATTGCATTGGTAATAATACATAATTAATGTTCTCATTTCAGTGTTTTAATTTGTGTCTCTATATTTCCTAATAGTCCTTGAACATTTTGGTTGCAGCAAGTAGATTTGGTGGAACTGATGGGTTCTGGCTAATGCCTGAAATTTATAATGTTCTCCTTAATTTTTTCAAGTAATTGAAATCATTTAACAAAATATGTAATAGCTCCTGTCTCATTGTAGAGAACAAAATCAACATATTTCCAACTATCACAAAAAAGTATCTAATAAGGAAAACAAAAGTACTTGTATTTTTTTTTTCTCAGTCCTGTTGAAAATCTCTTCCATTATTTGCTGAAAGTAAAACAACATTTTTAAATGTAAAATGTACTTGTTCAAACTGTAAGTATAAAATTATAGGTCCAGGCCAAATAAAAGAATAGCTAAGCCCTATAATGTGGATTTTTGTTAAAGCCCTACTCCAGACAAAATACCCTTGCAGTGGGGCTTTAAGGAACTGCAAGGGTTAAATGCTCATTACATCTGAGGGTAGAGTCATAAGCTGCAATACTTACCTTATTCCTCGCTCTGGCAGGCTTCCTCCATACTGTGCGACCAGTCCTCTGAGTAAAGGTGTGAGCACCAGAACAATGTTGGAGCTAAGCATAAGGTAAGTATTACAGTTTATTTCTCAACCCCTAGACTTAATAATAAGACTTAACAATAAGACCAGGTGGAGGTTACTAGGGAGGAATCTCTCAGATGTCGTATATAATTTGGAAAGTCAGGAAATCACCAGCACTCAGTAGTAAAGATAAATATGTCCCTTTTATTGGACAGAAAGCGTCACAGACATCCAAATAAACCGACGTTTCGGGATCGCCATCCGTGGTATCTCATCACTGCGAGCACCACTTTTTTCATATCTGGCCGGGACTGCTGTGAGGAGTGCAGAGGGTCTCTCCATCTACTTGCGTATATAATTTGGAAGCATTCTAGGACAGTGGCTTTTGAGATTATGAACTTTAAAATCACCTAATAAATCCTTATACCGGGTAATCTATATAAGGATGAACTTTTTATACATATAGATGTCCACATCTATCCTGAAGAAGCATCGTGGTCTTCCATAACACCTCAGCAGTGCCACAGGCTGATAGCTTCCATGCCACGCTGCATTGAGGCAGTAATTGCTGCAAAAGGGGCCCAAAACAAGTACTGAGTACATATGCATGCTTATATATTTCAGAGGTCCGATATTGTTCTATGTACAATCCTTGTTTTATTGATTGCATGTAATATTCTAATTTTCTGAGATTGTGGATTTGGGGTTTTCATGAGCTGTAAGCCATAATCATCACAATTATGACAAATCACGGCTTGAATTATCTTGCTTTGCATGTAATGAGTCTATCTCATATATTAGTTTCACCTTTTAAGTTGCATTAGTGAAATAAATGAACTTTTGCATGATATTCGAATTATTCGAGTTTCACCTGTATATGTAATTATAGCAGATTGCGTTGTATTCTGTGTAAATGTCATGTTTGCACTTTTCAATATTCCGCCGGCTCCGCCCCCCGCTGTGACTCCCGAAAACAAAACTGAAAGCCGAATGCCGGCATCGGCCAGGCGCACACAGCAGATGACACTGCGGGCTCGCAGGGACAAGGTAAGTGACACTTTTGTGCAATCCCGAGTGTGGCTCGGGGTTACCGCTTTTGGTACTGAAAATTAACCCCGAGCCACACTCGGGAATACCGCTAGGGAGCTTAAACTAAAAATTAAGTTGGAAATGTACAAATATACCTAGATAGGGTTTCACAAACCACTCTTCTTCATTCTACAATAAAACTAATCTCTGATCAAGTATCAGCATATAATATCTATAATAAAACTAAGGCAAAGTTAATAATGCTATGTTTAGAAGAAGAAATTTACTTAAAGGCATTGAGCATGTTGAATTTCATATGTGAAATATAACATTTATTTGTAAAAACACCAATCACATTGCAGGTCAGAATACTGCTTAAGGCAGTACTAAAGTCCGCAAGATTTACCTCCCCTCCAGTAATGAATTATACACAAGCTCCCTGGTCAGTGCTGATATTTATACCTGGTCCTCTTCCAGGTTCGGCACTTGATTGACAATCTTGATTGGCTGTCTTTTGTTGGTTATGTGTTTAGATGAAGCACTGAGATCCCGAGGAATGCTGAATTAAGTTTGACTTGCTTAGAAGAACATTATTTTAAAATACAGGCACACAACATAGTAGAGAGGAAAACATATACACAGATAGAACTTCCTGTGTATCACAGGCAAGTATACATAACAACACTGCACCACAGAGCCATCTATTGCTCAAAAGACATAATTACAGTGCATTAGCATAAGCTGTTGAATTTCCAGCATCCTTAAAGGAGAATTATGGGGTCAGTGTTTTTCCCCATAGTTCTCCTTGGGGTAACGGGAGGACACAAACTAGCATCCTCCAATTATCTATGGGATGATATAAATCCCAGACATGCACATGGGTATAAAATTATCCTGGCACCAAGGCATACTAGGACCTTGGTGTACATTGAGTAGAAAGGGGGCTTTGATAGCAGAAGAGAAATATGCAGTCTCTTTTGTAATAAAATCTTAGCTGCCACCATTTTTAATGCATATACTAAAGCTCTGCTTTAATTGCTTATGAGGCTTTGGAAATCACCTAATTTAATATTTTTGTTTTCATCTCTTACTTGTAACGAGAAATCAACTAAGGTGTAGTCAAGGACCTGGCACCCTGAAATGTCTGTGCCTGCCCCTTTTGCTATGTTTTGTTGTTATGCAGTATACATGACATATGGAACCATACAGAAACAACCTATCCTATCATGGAATCAAAGTTTTGGCTACCCATAAACAGACATTTTTTTCCAGGTTTTTTTTATTAATTTTATTTTTTATTGATATGTCTTATTTTAAGAGGTAAGTTTATGGGGTTGATTAACTGAAGGCAAATAGGCAGCACACTTTGCAAGGAAATTTCAGCTTTCCATGGTAAGTTTCCCTATTGACTCCCATCATCAAAATACTGTTTTTTGTTTTTATTTATCTTGAATGTGATTTGGTATTCTTTAAAAATAATTTTTCACCATTTTCACAAAGCTAAGAGAAAATTTCCTTTCCAAAGTGCAAATTCCCTTACAAAGTGAAAAGCTTATTTGCGTTTAGTAAATCAACTCCTATGTATCTAGTTAAAAAAACAGCAAACCATGTGCAGCACAGTTCACCTTCAATATTTATGTAGCACAGATATTTTTGTACCATCTGACATTTACATTTTGTCCAAAAGGTCTCAAGTTCTATTTCATATATTTTTTCTTTTATATTATCACTTGGCATTTATAAACAGAGCTGTCATTGACTGTGATGTAACCCTTTGATTGGGAAGGTAAAATGTTTGAAAGTAGAGCAGAGTATTTTGAAAGTTCCGCAGTGGTGACATTATAGTGTGGATGCTTTTTATATACTTGACCATTAAATATTTGTGTATTTTCCTGCTCTTGATTCTGTTTTGAATAAACATCCATTCTTCAGATATTGGATGGGTACATGTACACCATACTGTCTGTTTCCCAGGTGCAAGTGACTAATCTTGATTAAATACAATAATAAACATGGTATAGACAGAGAGGAGTTATAGAGTAGTTTAACCTTGAAATGCCATTCTTTCTTTAACGTAGACTCACACTGTTAAATTCACAGTTATTTTTCCTAGGAAACAAAACAGAGACAAGTAGAAGCAGTTTGTAGTCTAACACAAAACGGCAAAGTGATGGATCAATGAATGTTATTTGCTGTTGATAAAAATAGGAATTCAGGAATAAATCAAATAAACCATGGAGAAGAAATGCTCAAAAATTGTTGAATGCTGCAAAGCACAAATATTACTGTATATAAGCAGTCCACTACAATAAAGTACTGTATATCTAAAACTAAAAAATTTTTCTTTTTTGTCTTTTTTTTTGCCCGTGATCCATTGTGGACATTTTAATTTACCTTCTACGGACACAATGGAATTGAGATGAAACTTTTCCAAAGTAAAAGGAAAGGAATTCAGGAATAAATCAAATGAACTATGGAGAAAAAAATGCTCAAAACTGTTTGAATGCTGAGAAGTAGAGGCATTATACTATACATAATCCAATACACAATAAAGTATAGCTAAAGCTAAACATTTTTTGTTTAGTTTTTTTTGCCCATGTTCCATTGGGGAAATTTCTATTCACTTTCTATGGACACAATGGGAAATGAGATTAAACTTTTCCAAAGAAAAGGGAAATCTTCTCTTAAGCTGCTCATACACTTATAGATTTTCTGCAGATTTTCTATGGTCAAATGGAAAAAGTGCAACAGATTCCTCCATCTATGCTAAACTGTCTGGATAGAGGAATCTCCCACTGGGCCAAGCTTCAGGACCTTGCTAGTCGGCCCCATTGGCTCTCAAAATACCGGAACAATGCCTGCATCCAATCAGATTGTTCAGGTATTTTGAGAGCCAGCGGGGCCGACTAGCAAGAAACTGAAGCTTGACCCAGCGGGAGATTCCTCCATCCCTTCAGTTTAGCGTAGATGGAGGAATCTGTTGCATTTTTCCATCTGACCAAAGAAAATCTGCAGATAATCTATAGGTGTATGGCCAGCTTTAGTATAAGTGCCATACAGTACTAGTGCCAGCCTCAACCAGTGTTCTGATTGCCAGCAATACAAGTACAATGTCAGCAGGTGTTTTGGGGTATAATTCTGAGTGTGCCCATGCTGTGTGATAGAAATAGCAACGGACAACTCTGGGGTCTATTCACTAAGCTGCCGCAGGCAGCCGAGTGACTAACTGACCCCAAGCGAATTGAGCCGAACGCTGTTCGGCTATTCACTTCAGGCTGGTACGGCTGATTCCAGCAGTATATCGGCTGAAATCAGCCGTACATCGGGTGGCTTCGTGTGGCTTCGGGTTTACTCTGCTTGATCAAGCAGAGCTAACCTTTCTGGGAGAAAGTGTTTCTCTCCCGGGTGACTGGCAGCCTATTAGACTCCCAGAGTGTCCAGGGGAGGAATGACAGATGGCGTTCCTGGTTACCAGGTAACGCCAGCTTCGGCTTTCACCTCGGCCCAGTCGAGCCGAAGCATATGCCTTCGGCTCGACTGAGCCGCTCGGACAACTTTAGGAGCTGTATGGGCTATAGTGAATAGCCCGTACAGCAGCCCTTCGGTTCTACTGAACCAAAGTGGTCCTGGGGCCGAAGCCAGCCGAAGGATGAGCCGAAGCTACGGCTAGATCCTCCGGCAGCTTAATGAATAGACCCCTTTGTGTAGAAATAAAATGTTTTTTGTTAATTTTCTGAAAACATGAAAAATGAAATCTTTAAAAGACTTACTATGCAAATGATCACATACCTTGGAGTGTCTGCTTTCCAAAATAGGGTCATTTTGTGGGTGTTTCTACTGTCCTGGCATTTTTGGGCTTCAAGAAATTTGAAAGGCAGTCAGGGCACCGGGGCCAATACATTTCAAATATACATACCATAGTTTGTAGGCTGTATAACTTTCACACATTCTAAATAATATACACTTATTTGGGTTTTTAGGAGAATACATTTTGGCCTAAATGCATGAAGAAAGATTATTCATTTGCAATGTTTCCTAGCATAACGTAGGGAAAACAGTTTTTTTTCTAAATTTGTGCTACTTTTTTTCTATATATTTAAAAAAATGAAAAACTCAGTGAATAAAAACCACCAAATAATTATCTAAAATTCATTTTGATACGGCGTTGCATGACTGAATAAATGTCAGTCAAAGTACCTCTGCACTGAATACTAAAAATCGCCTGGACAGGAAGGGGGTTTAACATGCCAGTCCTCAGATGGTTAATGGGGGTAATCTGGTGTCTAAAAGGGGATGATTTTGTTTTCCTACCAATGATGCTGGGCATTCTTCTCCCGCTGACCAATGACATTGGCATTTTTCCTCCCACTCACCCATTGCACCAGTTTTTTATGTAGGATCAGACAGAAAAACATATGTAATGGAAGGGTTTTTAAAAATTATATAGGTTTATGTCTGTCTGTAAGCCCCTCACACTGATCACAGTAATTACCAAGTATTTTGTGGGTACAAGGACTGCTGCAAATGTGTGTAGTGAAGACTGTGCATAGACTCTGCTTCTATTTAACCATGCCCCTTTATTCACGCCTGATCTTCAATGCTATGTAGCCATGCCCACTTGTTTGTTGCAACGTGCACCGCATTATCCGTTCTCTGTTCTGTCCCTCTATATGAACGCCAAAAATTGGGAGGTATGTTTTATGCCGCTATACCACGAAAACCAGCTAATTATATTACTCCCTGCTTCTCTCAGCTCTGCCTTTTCCTGAATTATCTATAACTTATGAATAAAAAATGAATGAACCAAAAGCAAACACCACAGTTGCCTATTATACAATAATAAAACCTATGTGCTATGTTAAACTACATGCCACTAGAGACTAAGTTAGGGGGTTATTCACAAAAGGGTGAAGAGTTTGGAGAAGGCAGGAGAAGTTAACGATCTAGGACAAAATAGCTGATTTGGAAAAATTCTCCAATTCGGCTCACTTTCCAGTTCAGCTATGTTGTCCCAGATTTTTCACTTCCCCTACCTTCTCCAAACTATTCACCCTTTTGTGAATAGCCCTGTGAGGTATTCATTCTTTTCTTGTTTACCATTTTTACTCTGTAATTCCTAATAAGGTTTGGTACAGCAGGGTAGGATTTATGTTTGTTCCGGCATATATATTTTTGAAAATACCACATATTTCAAACACATCACCATAGCTAGAACTGTATTTAAAACAAATAACATGGTGAATGATGTAGAAAGTAATGCTGAAATGTTTTGCTGATGACAAAAATTATGCACAATTATTTAAACTTGACAGAAAGATCTTGACAAAATAGTGACAAGAACAGTTAAGTGGGAGTGGATTGTTAAAGGCAATCCACAACCAAAATATATTTTCTAGTTTTTCAAGTGCAGAAAGGTTAGAACCTATGTTAACTCTTTGCTTCCTGTATCCTTGTAATGGCCTTGTAGTAGACCCAAGTATACCCAACCATGTAAAAGCCTTATTTAAAACAAATGCAAAAAAAAAAAGGAGAAATAAATGTTGCTAACACCCTGGCGTTTGGAGTCTGTGCCTAGGCACCACTGGTGCCACTCAGAGGGTTATTGGCAAAGCTGCCAAAGGCAGCTGAGTGAATAACCGAGCCAAAGTGAACTGAGCCGAACGACTGATTTCATGCTCTACATGTTTGGCTGAGCCGAAGCTCAGACTCGCTGCCGTTCGCCCCTATTCTCATATGCCGAGCGGCATTCAGTTCGGCTATTCTGCTTGCTACCTCCAAGGTAGTGAGCAGAATAGAAAAATTTTAAGCAAATTAAACAAAATGTTTAAAAATTATTTAAATAAATGTAAAAAAAGAAAAAGAAAAAAAGTTGAGAAAAAGTTTAAAAAATTAAGGTAAGAAAAATCAAAACCCAAACAGCGTGGGGTCCCCCTCCCAAACAATACCAGACCCTTTAGGTCTGGTAGTATGTTAGGAGGGACCCCTGTTAAAAAAAAGAACAAAATGTGTGGGGTTCCCCCCAAAAGTCATACCAGGCCCTTAAGGTCTGGTAGGAATTTTAAGGAGGAACCCCACCCCCAAAAATGGGGGGGTAAAAGTGGGGTCCCCCTAAAATTCCCAACCAGACCCTTGGTCCGAGCACAGGCCTGACAGGGCAGGAAAGGGGGGGATGAGCAAGCCCCCCCTCCCTGCCATACCAGGCCACATGCTCTCGGCACTGGGAGGGTACTTTTCCAGGGTCCCCCCTTGAAAAGCATCTTGTCCCCATACCGATGGGGACAAGGGCCTCTTCCCTACAAGCCCTTGGGCATTGGTTGTGGGGGTGCGGGCAATGGGGCTTATTCACATCAGAGCACCCTTTTAATAAAGGGTCACCCAGATGTGGCCCCCCCTTGTGAATGAGTAAGGGGTACTTGTATCCCTACCCATTCACTTGGGTTACATTAAAATTTAAAAAAAGAGGCCAGACTTTTGATAATCCTTTAATTGAAAAAAAAAGCCACAACAAAGGATTTTTGACAAGTCCATTATTAAAAAAAATCCAAAAATGGATCCACCAACGCAATCCAGGGTCAATCACGACGTCCAGCGTTGTCCACGATGACGACTTGGCGGAATTTGACATTTTTTTTTTTTATAAATTCTTTATTTATGATTTTTTCCAAGTCTTAGAAAGACAACTAGTACAGAAAATACAGACAAGAAGCGTACAGATCATACTTAAGGCATTTTCAGAAAATACACAAGGATTATTCGGCTAATACGGGGTCAGTAGGAGACACTGGCAATCTCACGCCTCGTCCACGCCAACTGGCATTGTTTTCCCTGAGTATCATATATAGATCTGTGAGCGCCAAGCCCATAGCATGTCCATACTCAGAGTTAAGAGTGAGGTATTGAGAATGAGATGAGAAAGTCATAGGGAAGAGAAGAATACAAGAAAGGTAGTAGCAGTAGACAGGGTAGGTGGGGAGGGGGGGGAGGGGTATACAGGAAGTGAAACCCAGATAAGTTCCGTCGAGCCTACAGAGGTTCCTAGCTGGCATGTGGCCCACGCGTATGTCTTGCCATCCCTGCCATCACAGAAGGTCAGTGCACGCGTGCGATCTCGCATCTCCGCCCCAGGGAGGTCAAACGTCAGCCTGAAACATCCGTATCTGAAGTCAGGTATATGCACCGGTATTTAAGACTGCGGGCCGCCCATGTGAAGGGGAAGTAGGGCGTCAGGGAATCTATCACGGTCTTGGGGACATTAAGGTTTAAGGCCTCAGACTTCTGCAGATTAATCGCGAAGTTTGAGAGGGATTTATAATGGGCCAGTTCCGCTAGAAGGTTCGGTAAGGAGGTGGCTGGACTCGTCACGAAAAAGAGCAGGTCATCTGCATAACCTGCCACTTTGTGGGTGGAGCCCCCCACCGTCAAACCGGGGAAGTTAGGGTCGTTGTGTAGCATAAGAAGGGCTCCAAGGTCAACACAAACATTAGGGGAGATAAAGGGCAACCCTGACGTGTGCCATTGAAAAGAGAAAAATCTCCCGAGGCCACCCCGTTGAGTCGTACGTATGCCGTCGGATGGGAATATAAGCCTGCTATCCACGTGGAGAACTCGGTTCCCACTCCCAGGTAGGTCAGTGTATGGCACGGTCTCGACTCCGATCTCCCCGAGGCCAGCGAGATCTTTGTCTCCTTGGCCTCTGGCTGTGGACTGGGGGTTCTAATCGCTCCGTCATGGGGGTCAGCCAGTCTTGTACCGGGACAGGGTCGCATTCCAACAGGGAGAGGCGAAGAGTCTTCTGGTGGTATCCTGGAATAGCTGAAGATCCTATATCATGCAAGAAAGCTGTCTTGCACTGAGAAAGTAACATAACTTTTTTCCTCCTGTTTTCCATTTTTACATACATTTTATTTTAATTGGGGGGGGGGGGGGGTTTCTCCACAAACGCTT
>NW_017306340.1:286625-292460 GCF_000935625.1 Nanorana parkeri
GGGGGGGTGTCTACTACATAGCCGTACCTTTTGTGCAAGGTCCGCTAAAAGCCTATATTGTTTCTATTACCCTAACTGGGTCTTTTAGCCACACACAGGTTTGCTGATGAGATGTAGAATAGATTTATTTTAATAAATGTTAATAATCACAAAACATTTAAGGTATACCTTGTATTTGTAGTGTTATTTTTGTTTTTATTATTATGATTATTCAGTGCTGTCACGCTAGATTTTATGTGTTGCCCTTCTTTTTGGTTAAATTCCACTACCAGAATGGTTTTATGTAACAATAAAAGTTAAATTTACAATATTTGTTAAGTTCATATTACTAACACACCTGCCAATTCGGTGGCTTTCAAACCATAGAATGGACAGCAGCAGATGTGTTAAACACTGCTATCTTTTTAAGAAATGGGCCTTGGAAAGTGTCAGAGAACACACAAAGAACACGTGTTTGGTATCTTAGAGAAATGAACCATCTGGAACAGGAGTGTAGATAAAGAAATACACACATTTGAAAAGTGATCGCTAACTTCATTCTTATAATGGCAAATAAAGAATACGTACAATATATTTAGAGAAACAATATATAATACAGTGAATTTTAAATCATACCACATTGGTAAATAAATTAATTGAATCTATATCCACAAAAAATTATAGTATTTTTTAAGTGAGAGATATTCAGGCATATTTATTTTTATCACCTTCATTTTACTTAAAATAATGTGCTGTTTGTCTGCACATTTAAAATATTTTTTGTGCACTATTTACACTATTTTGCCAACTCTTTATGCAAAACATAACTATCATATTTTTCCCTTAGTCTTGTGAAGAAAGCATTGATCAATGGCTGCTACCAGTTCTTTAATTGTTTTGTGTGTTACTCTCCTCTACCATTGGCTCCTTCTTGGTTGCTGGACCAGTCCCTGCGGCCTCTTTACCCCTAAGCTCCGGTGGGCTTGGGACCACTAATGTCATCACATATAATGCAGGTTCCTGAGACTATAATCCACCAGTTGGAGAAGAGTGGGAGAAGAGGAGAGTGCTGACTTTTGGGGGAGCGGGTTCAGGTTAGGAAATCTGCTTTACTCAAGCTAGCCCCCAGACAAAAATGACAACTTAACCCTTGCAGTGTATGGGGTGCCCCTCTTTTATTTGCTAGGAAGTGGCCTTTAAAAAAAAGCATCTTTTCCACATGTATTTAATCCACTCTTTTATATTTTTTAAACTGACTAGCATCTTCGATATAACATGCTGCCTAAACTAACTAAATAGCACTGTTACTGATATGCAAATGTTGACTTGTTGTCAAAAGTCAACAGTTAAGCCCTCATCACAGTTTATGAAGTGACTCAATCACTAAAGGTTTAAAACTAAAAGAAGCGATGCCTGAAAAGAAGGCAATAAACTTATCTTTCCAGCAGCCTATGTGTTGAAACATGACCACTTTGCTTCTCCATGGGCTACAGAAGGTATTCTACATTCCTGGGTGTGTAGAATACCTGGTCCCTGCTCCACATTGTAGTTCCTCCTGCCAGATTGTACTTTACTACAGGACATAAAAGGCAGTCGAAAAAAATCACAGCATGCAGCGGGGTGACGAGGAAGACTCAGGATATTATTACTGTATGTCATGCCTTCTATAAAACGTCAGCGAAAAAAGAGAGTTGTTACTTGTGTTACTTTTAATTAACTATTTACAAAATATTAACTATTTACGCATCAAAAATATCCATTCACCATCAATAACTAAAGTCATAGATGAGTAGTGTCACGAAATGGCAGCGACGCTTTAGGCCTTGGCCAACGTTTTCTCAAGCCAGAACACCAATGGCTTGAGAAATGGCTGGACAAGACTTAAAACATTACTGCCTTAATGGTTATTATATTGAGGGTGATTTCAGGACACTAGGACATCTATGACTTTAATGATTAAAAGAGAACTATGGGGTAAGTATTTTTCCCTATAGTTCTCTTTAGGGTCACGGGAGGACATATATTAACCTCCTCCCGTGTCCCAAAGCTCAGTACATCACAGGCTTTTGCCAACGATATACTGACAGCGCCGCAGCCTGGATGGATCCCGGCAATACTGACGAGATCCACCCAGCTGCGTGAGTGAAAGCTGGCTCTGCTCTTCATAGGTGCGCACCCCCTCCCCCGTTCGTTCCTCCACTCAGCACTGGAGGATCGGAGAGGGAAGGGGGGAATCCCTGCGGGAGTGGTGACTGACAGTCAACTGCAGCGACTGCAGGAATACGATCGGGAAGTGAGCGGATCGGTGCGTGTTTCTACTCACTTCCTGATCGATAGAGCCGACAGCTTCTTTGTCACAGGTCGGCTCTAGCTAAGAGGATGAGAGGAAATCACTCAACTCATAGTTCTCCTTTAATGATGACTGTAAATAATTTCAAATATTCTCTGCTGGTCTGTTTGGAATCTTATTAGATAGATTCATGAAGGTGCCTGGTGGGCTAGATCCCAAAGCAATAGCAGAGAAAAAGTTACGGTCACTTTTTAATAATTGATGTGCTACCTCATTACTGACTGTAACTTACTGTAAGACTAAAGAAAAACAATCAATAATATGTTGCCATCTTTAGCTGAAATGTGCTGCTTAGGAAATAAGGACTTTAGTAATGATCTAGAATGGTCTACTGTTTTTACTAAATTTCACTTTAAAATGAGCAGGCATATTTGCTAGCTGTACAAACAATACTATAAAATGTTTTAAAGCTGTCTGCAAACATTTCCAAATGTCATAGATGCATAGCAAAAATCACCATCTGCAATAGGCACTAACGGCATGAAAATATCATAAATACTGTTTATGATATTTATGTTACTGTTTGCTTTAGATTAAAACCTTTAAAAAACTTTAAATGCTACAATTTATTTTTTCAAAGCTGTAGCCTACCCAAATGTTGCAAGATCCCTGTTTGATTATTTATAGTAGATAAGAGGTCCTCACAAATGTGAGATAGAAGGATTGTTCCCCTTTGCATAGTGAACAGGGACCGGGTTTTCATAGTGATCTACGGTTAAATAGTTGCCAGCAACAGCAAGCACTACCAACACTTTTTAGCACTTGCTGTTGCTTTCCAGGGTGCCACTGAACACTACACATTGAATGTGATGCTTAAAAAGTGTTTCATGGGTTGTTGGCCTAAGATTGCCCATAAATGGGAAGATCTTGTACCAAAAATGACTAGTGATGGGAGATCTATATGTCATTACTTTGCCTATGCACCACAGTTGTGCCACAGCTTTTTCCCCAATGGGTCCAACATTTTAAAGCACCACATGGTTGTGGAAGGGGTATTGCATCACATTTATATCATATACACATAGAAACACGTTTCTCAGAGGAGCCCCTGAGTCACATTAACCATCATATACCAAGGTTACATAGAGTCCCACCCCTGTTATTAGGGTCTGTGGAGGCTCCAAGTAACTGAGGCAGTAAAGGAATTATTTAACAGCCTAGCAAAGTTAAATATTGTGGGGTGAGTTTGAAAGTGAGCCATGGGGCCCAGATGGTTTTGAAGAGGAGCTTGCGGTCCTGTTGGGAGAGAGTGAGCTCTTCCATTAAGCATCGGTAGTTAACCTTGTGTATCCATTCTTTCAGTGATGGAATTGCAGGGGAGTTCCAGTGTTTAGGAATAAGGAACTTTGCCGCATTTAATAGGTGCGGTAGTAAGGATTTCTTATAGGTATAAGGCGAAGCATCAGACAGATGTAGCAGGCAAGACCAAGGGTTGTTTGGAGCGGGTAATGGAGGTCATAAGTTGAATGATTTGTTGCCAATAAGGTTTGATCTTCAGACAAAACCACCAGATGTGGCTGTGCATGCCTCAAAAGCCACATCCCCTCCAACATTCTGAAGAGTGAGAAGGCAGGATAGACTGCAAACGGTCAGGAGTATAATGCCAACGTGCCAGGAGCTTGAATGAGGATTCCAACAGAGCTGATGGAGGAAGTGGAGTTGAGCTGTAAGACGTGTTGTTTCTGCGAATCATTCAAAGTGACTCCAAGTTCAGCTTCCCAATGTGCAAGATATAGTGGGTCCGATAAAGACCTGAGGGAGAGCAGGATTTTGTATTTTTTCAAAATACCAAGAGTCGGAGGGGAAGTTTGAGACAACATGGATTCCAGTGGACGTAGGCTATTGAGCGATCTTAAAGGCTGGGCAAGTGAGGGAACAAAATTATGTAGTTGACGGTAGCGCCAAGAGTCGAGAGGTCTAGTTCCATGCTGGTTTTGCAATTGGCGTAGGGATAGAAGATCAGTGTCCTGAAGGACCTCATGCAGTCTTAGCATGTTGGTCGAGGACCAATTGCGAAAACCGGAGTCCGAGTAGCCAGGAGGAAAGTATGCATGTCCAAGCAGGGGCAATAATGGTGAGTTATAGGAGCCAATCAATTGAGGATAAAATTTAGACCAGATGTTTAGAGTGGTCCTAGTCAAGGGGGAGGTGGTGTCACTGAGTTCCCTATAATCCGGAGGGATCCAGCAAATCGTCGATAGGGTGTGGCCTGAAAGGGAACATTCCAAATCAACCCACCTTTTATGCCCCATATGATAGGTCCAGTCCAAAACTCTGTTAATGGCAATGGCATAATAATACAAGGTGAAGTCAGGTAGGGCTAAGCCCCCAGCAATTTTTGTTCCTAATGAGAGTCTGGCGGGAGATTCTTGCCCACGATCGGTTCCACACAAATCGATCAATCACCCTGTGCAGAGCCCTGAAGAAGGACACCGGGAGGGGAATAGGGATCGTCTGCAATATGTATAGTACTCTTGGCAGAATGTTCATTTTGATGGTAGAGATCCTACCCGTCAGTGTCAAGTAAGGCTGATCATTCAGCCAACGCATCAGATCAGATTTGACATTGTTCAGAAGAGGGACTTTGACAGTGTTCAGAAGAGGGACATCAGTCATCATGTTTTAATGACAGACAGCACCTGGCTGTCATAGACCTGTACCAAGCTTTTGATTGGACAATGAAAAAGAAGAAGTACAGTGATCAGCTCATCTGTCTGTCACTCGGCTTTCTCCTCCTATCAGCATACTCTTTGTCAACACATGAACTTGTTGTACTGCTTCTTCCTCTACCAGTCTAAACTCTGCTATACAGAGACTGCAAGAGGTCTATCCCAGGTTAAATATTGGAACTCTGCTTGCATTAAAAAAACATGTAACAATGTAATAAAGAATACAGAGCTGCAGTATTATGTGTCTTTTTATATCAGCATTAAGTTCAAAAGATTTTTTTTTTTTAAATGAAACTCCAGTTTTCATTTAAATATTGAAGGCTGATCTATGATTGGCTGATGTGCATTATTTCACTTCACTCCTTATAAGTGTAAGATTGTTTTTCACAATCTGTAAATCTTAATATATCACCGCCTATCTTCGTAGCAAAATACCTGATATGCAAAAGGAAATTTCTAACATGGATGTACAGTACAATGGGTAGCCTGGCATAAATATTTTAAAAGGTCAAGCAAAATGTGACAGCCCTTCAAGGGGCCATTATCAAATGCAAAGATGAATGGCTAATTACCCAGGGAAGTAATCAATAATCAGACATTGATAAAGAACTATAGCCTTTCAGGGGAATGGGCGGGTCAAACAGGGGTGTTAATAACCTGCTTGTAATGTTTAGCTTTAGTTTGTCCTCTACGCAGACTGCTTGACATAACACCATTGACAAGCATAGCACATTTGTAGACATTACGAGGAAGAGAGTTTACAGGCGAGAAGAAGAAGGGAAAAGGTAAGATTCAGTAATTGCAGTTGATATGCTAGAATATCCGTAAAAGTATTTT
>NW_017306340.1:292494-301473 GCF_000935625.1 Nanorana parkeri
CAATTATATTTTATTGTTTTATTGTTTTCATTACAAAACTGATGAATGCTTAGCTTGTCACCATGGCTCTACAATGTCTATTTTTGATTAAATAATAATTATAAGACATTATTGGAATAAAAATACAGAGATGATTAAACTCAATTAAATCCATATATTAAAATGAATATTAATATCCCTAGAGTTTCCAGAACTCTGACTTCCCTTTAAAATCTGGTTCATATACCTTTTTGTTTTCAAATTTACTGTGGAGAACATGACTTTTTAAAATCTGTTTAAGGTCCCTATCTCACACACACACACACACACACACACACACAAACACACACAAACACGGCTGAATTTAGACAGGAGCCAATTAACCTTCTAGTATGTCTTTTGGAATGTAGGAGGAACCAGAGTACCCAACTTCCATTACAAAATTTTACCCCTTTATTTGTTCTCAAAATCTTCCATTGGGGACCCTTATTAAATTTTCTCTCACTTCTTGTTGTCTCCACATTGGGACATAGCAATAAATAAATAAAAAAAAACTGACAGGGGTTCTAACCATTCAATACTTTATCCAAAATGAAAATAGACAAGTTTTGGCTTTACATATACTTAAAAAATGTGTGGGACACTGCAAGTGTCACACGCCAGCTCTATGGGTTGAGAGATGAGTGGTCACAAACCACTGATCTCTCACCTCAATGTCTTCTCCCTGCAGAGAGAAGTGACTGTCAGTCATCACTCCCCGCAAGGATTTCCCCTTCCCTCCCTGTCCCTCCAGCACTCATTGGAGGGACAGACAGAGGAAGGCATGGGCACAGTTGGATTTGGCTCTAGAAAGGCAGAGCCAGCTGTCAATCAGGCAGCCGGGTGGATCCCTGACAATATTATCCGGATACTTCCCGGCTGCAGTGTGACTCTGCCCTGTAAGCAAATAACTGGCAGTGGAATGCTAGATGTTAACTCCCGTGGCAGTCGGTGCTCTTCTCTTCTCAACTCCGGCTGTGGACTGTCCCTCGGCGTCCTCATGTACAATGCAGTGCTTTGGAGCCTGAATTGTACTTGATGTCAAGTACTGCCGAAATGAAGGGGAGAAATGGTTGTAGGGGCCGGTCTAACAGCCTAGAGAGTGCTGGCAGTAACAGGTATGCAAAACAGCCTTTTCCTGTCCCCTACCCATAAACAAACAGTTAACCCTTGCAGTGCAGGGGCAGCCCAACTGCAATGGAAAACTTTTAATGTCCTTGGAATTGGGACTTAAGTAACCATAATTCCTAAATGTTCAACTTAAATAAACATGGGCATTCCTAATAACAAACTGTTTATGTCAGAATATGTGCATACAGCATACGCCAAATAAACTTGTAATCCTTCATGGCCTGTCCTCTTTTCTAAAAATATGGAAAATACAGGACTGGTAAATAATAGAAATATGTAAAATCAGAGCAGACATAATAAGAAGCATGGCCAACCTCTGCCTTCAGTACATCTTTAGTGCCTCTTGGTGTGTTGTTATATAAGTCCTAAACTGTGTAATAGTGGTATTTTGTAACACTTTTGAAGAAAATCCTCCATTTTTTTGCAGGAAGAAAAGTGTAGAATCTCACTTGTACCCTACTCTTCAGTAGGGTAAGTTTTTATATATTTTTAGACATACTCATATCTGGTAACAAGGTAGGCTATTGAAATGTTTGACTTCTTTCCTGGGTTTATTCATTGACAATGTGTGTAAAAAAACTTTTTAATGTAATATTGTAGTTTAGGAAGCACCTGGGCCCATATGACTTTACTGTTGTGTCATCATGCATATAATAAGCAGGCCTAATAACCCTAAGTGACATGTGTACCCATACCAAAATGAATCCCCGGCCATGTTCAACAATCTGTTACAGGCATTGTGGGTTGAATGCAATGCAATCCTGTCCAAATATATAAAATAAGATGGAAGATGACATATCAGACCATATTACTTTTTTCATTGTTCCAATGTTCAGGTGTTTTTCTCTCCTTGAACCTGGTTATGAATTTCTTTTCATTGGCCATCGACTTAAGAGAGGTCCAGATAGCAGGCCTGACATAAAAGTGAAGCTTTGTGAAGGTTAAAAACACTTTATGTTGAGAATGGGCCATTGCAGTGCTGATTCAGTTCTGCAATTTTTTTCGGAAGCAGTGCATTTTGTCATTTAGTTAATGATAGCTACAATCTAAAGGGTCTGTCTATGCCTGTGGGTGATTATCAACCTGTACACATTGTACTTTGACAAAGCAGTCTGACCATGTTTGACCTATGCTATCATTATTATTGCTATTGAGTCATTTTGCAGTTTTTGTATCCTTGAAATCTGGACACCAGCTACTGTATATAAGATCTGTTTGATTCATCATGTTGCTTTAAACAAAGCTCACTCAAAGTACTAATATAACTAAATCCTTTATAGCCCACATATACTGATTACTGTCAATTGTCCTAAATATCTTATCTTAGATAGAAATTATACTACCAGAGCCATTAGCTGGACTGACAATTTGGACTTTGGCAATTCTACCGATTTGCGTGAAGCTTGTGTCTACTCTGTTTAAATACATTGATGGATGATCTTTTGATCGTATGCAGCTAGTCTTGTCAGTTAAGCAGTGCAAATGAGGCAATGAGGACACAAAAAGACTAATAGCCCCTGAAAAACTAGTTTGAGAAAGAAACTATAATTTTTTTATATGTTTCATTACTTGCATAAGATCTATCTTAGAAGTAAACATGCAATATAGGGTGCACATATAGTAATGTAGCAGCAGAGAATGTGGGCTTTCTAATAAGACCACATCAGCAGTTCACTTGTAACCTGTCTCTTTCTAATTGATACTCCATTTAGACCATTTAGATATGAGCTAGTGACAGGGAGTCCTTAAATTATGAGTGTCTTTTAAATAGAGTTGAGCAGTGGGGGATTAAATTGCCTTCACACAATAGAAGTGAATAACTGAACAAAACTTTGTGGTAATTACATTTGTAGTACATTTGGCTGTTATAGAATTATAAATATCCATATCATTACAAACTGCATTGCATCTTAGCTGTACCTATAAAAATATAAATACTTCAGAATTATGTACAGTGAGATGTGTTTGGACAGGAAGTAGAATGACAGGTCAACAAAGTTAGTCATTGTATTGAAATTGAAAACAATTATTGGCCCAACAATAAATTCCTTTATCACATACAGGTTAAACTAAGACGCAAATATTGGCAATGGTGTGTATTTATAAATAGTCACAAAACTGCTTTGCTAGAGAGGTATCATTATCAGGTGCAAAAAGTACCATAAGCCTTACCAATTAGGAAGCAAGAAGCTGTACCAGCTAATTAGAAGGAGCTTTCATTTGGCAGCTCGATTTCAAGTTAAGTTAGCATTAGTTTAGTCAAAACAAAATAATTCGTTTTTGTGACAAAGCAAATATTTATACGAATTAATTAAAAGCCATGATACATATTGGCTTATAAAAGCTTTAGGCTCAGTACAATTTTCATACTACTAGAACTAAGGAGCTTATAGAGGACTGCAGGAAAACTCAGCAGTGCAGCCCTTTGGTATTTAGCTTCGCAAGACCTCAATTTCAAGCTAATTGAAAAAAATGTAAAATATGTATATTCCCTGAATAATTGCTAAAGTTATTTTTAATATTGTTCTATGTCTAATGACCAGGTCACTTTCTTTATCTCAAGTTGTCATTATCTTCTGCACACCGTCTGAAATTTAAAATCAAGCTGAGAGTAGGAATGCTTGTACAGGTTCCTGAAATGAGAAATACCTGAAAAAACAATGGTGGCTGACATAAAATCAGATCTGCCGTCTCTAATACCTGAAGCTCATAGGGACTGATTTATAATGTGTTTGCTCATAGCATAGCCCAGTAAATATCCCACCGCACTCCTGACTGATACACCCCTTGAGGATGGGTGCTAAGGTGGCTGCACATGGTGTCGCTCACATCCATGAATATGCAATATGTCACGAGCACACCATAGAAATGCATCCAAAGAGTCTTTATTGAGGTATATACATTTTGGAAGCTATGCTTGTGACAAAATGTATATATGTCTTTCAAGTGGACCTTTGCCCCCTTTGACTGAAAAATCACATCAGCATACAGCTCTGCATGCTGATATGAAATCATCTTACATTCATTAGTTAAACACACATTTTTATTTTACTTACAATTACTTTTTTTCTACTTCCTGATCCAGTTTGGCACAAATGATGTAATGTGCCCAAACGTTGCATCCTGGGAAGGTTACATCAGCAGAGCATTGCTGGAAAATCTCATCTGTAATCTCATGAGATCTCAGGGAAAGGTATTTTCCTCCCCTTAGATGATGTGCATGGTCACATGTCCTAGTCACATGTGCCTGAGTTCCAGGAAGTAAAGGGAGATGGATTTTTATGCCCTTAGTAAAAATGGCCACTTTCAGAAGAATGGGAAAGAAAATAAGGTATGCAAAGAATAAAAGCCGGCAATTATCTGGAATTATGTTTTTGTAGATTGTCAATACTAAACATTTCTAAAGGAGCCTTTGCTGTTAATTTGAAGATCTGGGTAAAGTTCCTCTTTAGGCTTTTTTTGGACACAATTCTGTCAATAGATCAAGGAGCATTTGAAGTGTATACATTACCCAGAAACAACTATTTAATATAATGAAGCTTACCAGTCTTTATATGTTGTGGCTGTATTCATTTTTTTTTAAGCTAAGCACATAGCCACCGCTCCAAGCCCTCTCCTGTGATGGACTACAATCTCATGTTTATTTACTAATTTTATTGAGATTGTAGTCCATCAGAGGAGTTAGCTTGGAGCGGTGGCTACTTTACAACACACACAGGAATCATGGGGAACAAAAGTAGCCACCCTCCAGAAGGAAGGACAGTGTCAGCACTAAGTCAGAGATGATTTGAGGAGCTACAGCTGAGTGATACGCAAATAAGATACATTTGTGTTAATAGGTAATGTACTTGAATGCATTTGTAAGAACTCCTGAGTTTAGTGTTACGTTAAGTGTCCTCTTAGGAAGATTTCGCCTCTATACTTTTGGTGACATTTCAAAATGTGGGATTTTTTCTCAATTTAAGTCAATGTGACAATGGTCACCGGGACAAATAGTAAAAAAATTCCCCAGCCAGGGTCACCTACACCGGTAAAAAACTGACAGATGTTCTAACCCCTTTCCCCCCTCTATCTAAAATGAAAATAATGTCGGCTTTTGATACACTTTAGGTAAAATCTGCATTACACAAAAGCCCACAATATATTTATGGTACTATTAAAACGTGAGCCAACATCCCCTGGAAATGACAGCACCAGTCTTTTCTTAGAAAACATTTAATATTGCTTATATAAACACAATCCGGCTGTGTGATTAGCAAAAAAGATAGCCGAGAAGAATAATTGCAGATTAATAATATATAAAGCGTTATGTTTTCACTAGAATGTACATTAAAGTACCAACTTGCAGTTTCCGACAATGACGCAACTCTGGCCGTGCTTGATTTGTAATAGACCACACAGCACTGACAAGAAGGAAAGCTGTGTTAAATTCAAGGACTACTGCTGTGAAAGTGAACATCTGCACAATTACTTAAAGCAACTGCCACACTCTCAGCCTTTTTATTCCATTACAAGGCAAACAGAACTCTCTAGGGACCTCAGTAACAGCAGTTGTGAGCGGCCAATAGCAGGTGGAATGTCCAAGGAACAGGTGCATCTGCTATCCATTTCTGGTGGCAGAACTAGCAAGCTTTACAAAGCTTAAACATCCTGAAACCCGGCCAATTAGCATAACAAATTTGCTTTATTGAAATGTGAAGCAGGAGAGCTCGCTGACTCTTAACAGTACACAAAAGATAACTGCGAGCATGATAATACTTTGCAATGTAGCTGAATTACTTGAAGGAAGACATCACATTTGGTAAAAATGAATTAAAAATATGTTTACTACACAAGCCATTTTGTAATTTAACCATTTGCTGACCAGGTGTTTACACCCCCTTCCTGGCCAGGCCATTTTTCAGTATTAACGCTGCAGTACTTTGACTGACATTTATTCCGTCATGCAACGCTGTACTGAAATGAATTTTATACCATTTTTTGGGGACAGATAGAGCTTTCTTTTGGTGGTATTTAATTACCACTGGGGTTTTTATTTTTTACTATATTAAGGAAAAATTACTGAAAATGTTGAAAACAAAAAGTTTTTTTTTCATTATGTTGGGAAACAATTATTATTACCCAATTTTTTGGTAAAATATAAAAGACGGGGTCACGTCGGGTGAATAGGTGCCAAGCATGTCAAGCTTTAAAATTGCGCACACCAGCGAAATCGCAAAAAAAACTACCATACCCAAATTGAATATAGGCAACGCTTTAAAGGGACATTAAAGTTAAAGAAAATTTCCATCCCCCAATGTTAATGTTAGCACTTACCTTAACTACCTGCTGTCCGGCCATTGTAATTAAATGGCCGGACAGCAGCTTCTTGAGGGCGGGTGGGCGTCTTTAGACGTCCTATTCCGTTCGCTAGGCGGCGGGCACGAGCGGGAAACCAGCTTTGAATGTAAACAGCCAGCGATGGCTGTTTACATGCAAGCATTCGTGCGTCTGTAGAGACGCCCAATCGCTTGTAATATCCGGTCGCGTGTGCCCCCCCTCCGCCGGTGCTGCTGGCGATCCCGGGCTCCGATGTTCCCGGTGTGAGCCCGGGACCAGCACAGCAACTCTGCAGCCGGAGATCAAACGGAGCTCAGTGCACAAGCTCCGTTTGATCTCCTCTCCTCTTCTGAATGCAGGCAGTGATGTATATTACATCACTGCCTGCATTCAGTGTCACAGAAACCGGAGAGAAGCTGGTGAAGCAGGTCTCTGCTTCATCAGCTTCTCTGGGGGTCCCTAGGTGACACTAGGGGTCTTAAGACCCCTGATGTCTCCATAAAGAGAGCCTGTCACTGCAAATTGGCTATCACATAGGGAGCTTGCTTGCTCCCTATGTGATAGCAATAAAGTTCAGTGAAAAAAAAAAGGTTTAAAAAAATTTGTTACAAAAAAAATTAAAAAATAAAAAATCACATATCAAAGCAATAAAAAAAATTAAAGTCCCCCGCCCCCACATGCACACGCAAACATGCGTCAAGCCCACCTACGTGCGAAAACGCCGATTGCATCCATTGCGCCGCACATGTTACATATCGCCACGAACGTCGGAATGAGAGCAATAATTCTAGGGTCTTCAATCACTGATAACACTAAACTCATGAGCGGTAAAAGCTTTTAAAGCTTCGGCTATGGTCAATTTTGAGTATGGTAGTTTTTTGCAATTTAACGGGTGCGCGCAATTTTAAAGCTTGACATGTTTGGTGTCCATTTACCCGACGTGACCCTGTTTTTTATATTTTACCAAAAAATTGGGTAATAATAAATATTTTATAACATAACGTAGGGAGAACAGGTTTTTTTTCAAAATTATCGGTATTTTAGCCGATAATTTAAAAAAAAAAAACCATAGTGGTGATTACATACCACCAAAAGAAAGCTCTATCTGTCCCCAAAAAATGGTATAAAATTCATTTCAGTACAGCGTTACATGACTGAATAAATGTCAGTCAAAGTCAGAAAGGGGGTATAAACGGTCAGCAAGTGGTTAAATGAGGTTTCCTAATCCGATCTTCCTCTTCTTTCCTGATGTTTTCATCTGTCCCTCCAGCGGTGCGGCGGGTCTCTGATCCAGCTCCAGGAGCTCTCGGCCGGCCTTTCCTTTACAACAGTCGGCCGTGAGGCGGTTAAAGAAGTACTTCTTTAACCAGCCAATGTATAAAACTAATCCTTGCAGTGGGGCTACCCCCGTACTGCAGGGGTTAAGTGTTTGTTTTGGTCTAGGGTCTAAATAAAAAAGATGCACTCACCCGATCCTCGGTCCCGTAGCAGTGATGGTTCACCTCTCTCCCCCTCCACTCAGGCTGTGAAATGTGCCTTGGTACGCTAACATCCAACGCAAGTGAATGAACGTGATGACCTAACGGGTTCTTAGACCGCTGAAGCCCGGGGGAGAAGAGGCTGCGGGGACCGGTCTAGCAGTCAGGCGGGATTGAGGATCAGGTGAGTATATCAGACCCTTGAACAAAGGGAGCACTTAAAGTGACATTAAACCCTCAGATTTTTTAACATAAACCAATACTGTAATGAGTGCCTTACTGTAATCCATGGTTGTTTCCCTTCTCTTTGCTGCTCTTCCTTTTAAATCCTCATGTCTTCTCATGCTTCGGGAGAACTTCCCATTTTAGCTGAGGGCCTCTTCCTGTAGTGCTGGCTCAGGTTACAAGCCTATACAAACGTATACTCAGACACCATGTATCCATTCCTGAGACAAGGCAGTCTGCTGCAAAACAGAAGTTCTGCAGAGCATGAGAACAGATACAGATTTAAAAGGAAGAGCAGCAAAGAGAAGGGAAACTACCATGGATTACAGTAAGGCGCACATTACAGTATTGTTTTATGTTAAAAAATCTGAGGGTTTAATGTCACTTTAACCCTTGCAGTATGGGGGAGCCCACACTGCAAGGGTTAATTTTGTACATGCCTGGAGTCCTTCTTACCTTTTAGATGTGTCTGTGTAGCAGAACTTTGCAAGCTTCTCTCTTAGGGGGTCTATTCACTAAGCTGCCGAGGGCAGCCGAGTGAATGACCGATCTGAAGTGAAGTAAGCCGAACACTGTTCGGAGTTTAAAAATGTAAATAGAAACGATTGTGTGGGGCTAGCAGTGACAGCTAGCTCCGCCCAACAGTTTTCTAATGTCCGGCGGCTCTGCTTCCTATAAAAGAAAAAAGAAAAAAAACTCTCCTGGGCGCTCTGGGAGCCTCCCACTCCCAGCCGGCCAGGAGAGAAACACTGCTGTGTCTTTTTTTCTTTATTCTGACACGAGCGATGTCAGAATAGAAAAAAAAAAA
>NW_017306340.1:301571-320797 GCF_000935625.1 Nanorana parkeri
GGCTTTCAGCACGGCTCAGCCGAGCCGATGCATATGCGTTCGGCTCGGCTGAGACGCTCGGCCATGATCGGGAGCTGTACGGGCTATTGTGAATAGCCCGTACAGCACCCCTTCGGTTCTACTGAACCGAAGGGGTCCTGGGGCCGAAGCTAGCCGAAGGATCGGCCGAAGCTACGGCCAGATCCTTCGGCAGCTTCGTGATTAGACCCCTTAGTTTCCAAGTGACAGGAAACTCTGTCTGTCCCTATAGAAAGGCAAGGGACAGACTGAACTTCCTCTTATTAACATACAATGCTCCTAGATTGCTAACCCTTTGTTAGGACAGACAGGGTTCAAATCTAGTTTACAACTGATGATGAGACCTGCCAGCACAGCACAGACAGGGTTAAGTATGTTATCATTAACCTGCCCAGCCCCCTTGCATACCTGAGTAAAACTCGGTACAGAGAATAACTTTTCTTTGAAAATAGAGCAAGAATTGTGCAAGCAGCAATTTGAAAAAAAAACGTTATTCTATGTGAATGAGAAATATGTAACAAATATAAAATAGGTGTTATATTTATTCGGCTGGAAAAGTAGTAATATACTTAGTAAATCAATCTTACAGAGTCTCTCTATATTCATTGTCTTAACTAATAAGCAGGGAGAGTTGAACGTGACATTAAACTCAGGAGTTAAGCTTTAAAATGCAATCAAGTACCTTACCTATGAAAAAATTCAACTTTTTTGTGCATCTCTCAGCTGTAGATCCTCAAATCATCTCTGAATTTGTGCTGCTTGGAGCGGTGGCTACTTTACAACACACACAGGGACCATGGGGAACTATAGTAGCCACCCCCCAGAAGGAAGGACAGTGTCAGGACCAATTCAGAGATGATTTGAGGATCTACAGCCGAGTGATACACAAATAAAATACATTTTTGTTAATAGTTAAGGTACGTGAATGTATTTTTAGGTTTAACTCCTGAGTTTAGTGTCACTTAAACCCAGGGCTCTGTTATAGCCGGTGGTTCGGTCCTCTTCCTGAGGAGACCACTGGTCCTGTGTTACACGGGATGATTTTGGTGAGACCATGGGATCCTGGATTCAGGTAAGTAATACGGTTTTATCTCATTACCTAGGAAAAATGAGCATTAGGTTCTTTATTTCCTAGGGGTAGAAAAGGGTGGGCATATTTGAAATGTTTTTTTACAACCGCCCAGAGATAGACTTTAATATGATTACAAATACACCAATTAATGTACTTTTGTAATGTAAATAGTGTGAGAATTTTAGGCTCTATTCACATATATTTGCGTTTCACACGTGGAAGACCGTGCGGGACAAAAACGCTAACATTTTTAATTTGCACGGATGCCACTCGTTTGGGGCTATTAAATAGCTGCGAACGTGTGGAATCCGCCCGATTATCACGCTTGTACTATTTTGGGGGCCTCCCGGATTTCGTACCGCGCGGCCCCTGCAATAGTCTGAACGATGCACATTAAAGTGCATTGTATTGTCTGTTTGGAGCGGCTCCGCGCATATCCGTACAGCTGAATTTGCACGGACAGCCGCTCCGGTGTGAATGGAACCTTAAGCTGTCTATATAGCAGCTTCCTATGAACCCCTCCATAGCAGCACTCAGACCGGAGAAGGTAGAACAGCACTAGGAGTCAATTAGGCTCTGTTGCAGTACACATATGCTGACAAGGGAATATGCTGAAAGGAGGAGAGCATAATGTGATGACTCATCAATGTGTTGCTGCTCCTTGACTTCCCAATCAGCAGATGAGGGTATGGTTTGACCAAACTGTCATTGCTCTACTGAAGTGGAGATCCAGGATCTGGCTATGTAGGCTGGCAGGGACATTTGGATGACAAGGCTGCCTAAATAGAATTTCAAATCTCACAGCAGCTAAGACAGTACTTTAAACTTAAATTACAGATGAGCAAAGTGAAAAAATACTCCTTCCGTGAAACATCCTCATTTTATCTTATTATTGCTGTTAATGCTGTTTCTTTATTGGAAACATTTGATTTATTTGTACAACTAATAAGTGTAATTACTGTAATCCTTCTTTAAAGAAGAACTGACGCCAAAACATTTTTTAGTCTTGGATAGAGTAAGGAAGGGTTATAATCCCTGTAAGTGTTTTCTGGGCAATAGGGAGATTTCCCTTCACTTCCTGTCCTATAGTACCAACACAAAGTGAGAAGAAGTCCCTCCAAAGTAAGGAAAATCCCTGGTGGTCAGCAGGGTCACCAAAAGTAGTGTCTCAAATAAGACAGCCAAGGCTCTCCAATGTTAGAGTCTACCTCCAAGGGCCAATAGTCGACTCATCACAGGGATTGCCCCTCTACATTCTTCCAGTGCTGACTGGAGGGACAGATAGGGCAGGATGCGGGCACAGCTGGCTCTGGCACTCGAGAGGCAGAACCAGTTGTCAATTAGGTAGTGGGGTGGATCCCAACAATATTGTGGGGATCTTTCTGAGCTGCAGCATGGCTCTCTGCTGTCAGCACATAGCAGGCAATAGCCTGCTATATGCTGAATTTTGGGTCACAGGAGGAAATTCATAAATGTCCTCCTGTGAACCAAAAGACAACTAACACTAAAAAAAGGTTTGCCAATAGTTCTCTTTTAACTGCCAAGTGGGATAAACTCTCCTCAACGTTGAGAACCACAGGGAGACAGACTCGGGGTTTGGCACATACTGTATGTCTCAGGAATTGATGTCACTCCTTTGAAGGGATCTAGTAGATTATAATCATCTAATAATCTGTTTCTAATCCTAATCAATGTGCCTCTCTGATGTGGGTTTCTCAGTGAGTGAAGGTAGACTGCACATAGGAGAGTTTTGACTGTCTTATTTGTTTTTACACATTGTTTGTATTCGTAAGGATGCTTAATAAATGATGTTGTACTTAACAAGATAAGGTATCTAATCTGCACCTTCTTTTGTTGTATTGTTGTGCTTACTTGTATTTTGGGGTGTGTTGCTGGGAATACCCATCAATCCAGCAACAAACATAATTTTTCTTCGGGTAGATAAGCTGTTGTAAGTCACTTCCATTCCCCAACTCTTGGACTGCTTACTAGTACTAAGCTATCACATTACTGAGAAGAAGACTGGACAGCCTCAGATTTAGTTTAGGAAAGTTATGTGGCCTGGAAGAAGGAAATGGTTGTTGCCCTTGAGGATGAAAGATGCTGCTCATGATTGATGCATCAATGAATTACATTTTTTATCATTTAATTTTTTTATTATTTACTGTATTTGGGTCACATAAAAAAGCTCTGGATGTGAAAAAAACTGCAACCTGCACTCAAGCCTTCACACCTGCGCTTAGCACTCCCAAGAGGGGGCTCCTTCTCAGTAAATATCACAATGCACGATCACCAGTGCAAAGAGTATTCTATTCTGATAACTGTGTATGAATAATACACAAATGTTATATTCCTCGTTTCAATTCACGTCTGTTTTTAAAAAATTTTATCCAGCAGTTATTTATATTTGTTCCGGCACTTTATTTCTTTAAAAAAATATTGTTGCCAAAACAGCTTAAAGTGATACTAAACGTTAATGGTGATATAAAGAGAATGGCACTGGGCACGGGTGGCCAGAGAAGGGGCTATAAACCTGTGGGTGCCTGAATGGCACCCTAAACGCACCTCCCACCCACAGTTCAATTGCCCACACCGGAGCGTGCACTACCGCAATGCAGTGCATTCAAGTACGGTGTAACTTGGGTTACGACTTAATGAGGTTGCACAAGTTAAGAACCACTGCTTTAAAAAGTAGAACAAAACTTTAAGAAATATTGACACTAAATTTTTAAACAATTTATAGTGCAATCTTGTATATTTTATAATATTAAAGGAGAACTATAGGGTTCAGGCTTTTCCCCATAAATCTCTTTAGGGTAACGGGAGGACACAAACTAGCGTCCTCCCGTCACCCTAAGCTCAGTATACCGCGTGCTAGAGCTCGCGGTATACTGAGACGCCGAAGCAGATCTCGACAATTATGTCTGGATCCGCCCAGCTGCGTGAGTGACAGCTGGCTCTGCCTATCTAGAGGCAGAGACAGCTGTACCCGCCCCCTCCCCATCCGTTCCGCCAGTCAGCGCTGGAAGATCGGAGCGGAGAAGGCGGAATACAGTCCCTCCCCTGTCACGGCAGAGAGTCGTGACAGGATCGAGAAGTGAGCGAATGCCGGTATGTGTTCGCTAACTTCCCGATCTACTGAGCCGACCTGTGACAGTCTCATTTTCACAGGTCAGCTAGAACTATGAGGTGAGTGAAAAGCACTCACCTCATAGTTCTCCTTTTAAATAAAGTTTCATCCAGAATAGCACATAAATAGTAAAATTTCAAGCTTATTAATGAAGTACATATATCAATGCTTAAATAATGCATTTGCATGTATTTATTTTTCCACTACAGCTGTTTTCACCTCGACAGAATGTCACAGTTATATCACAGTCATAGAAAATCAATATAATTATGGCCCTCTGTGATCAACATATAAAGAGAGCGTGGCTGTTGCTTTGAGTGTCTTTTTTTTGTACAGCATGTAGTAAAGGTGTGGATGCTGAAAGTCTAAAGCTCTGACAGATGGTACTCAGCGTTTGACCCCTGCTGTGCCCAGCAGGCCATGGCTTACAATGTTGGACTGTCAGAAAGACTCTGCTTCCAATTGAATAACAAAGTATAGCCTGGCAGTTTAATTCAGATACAAAACTTGAAAGATTCTCCCTTTCATTTCCAGATATGTTTTATACTCTCTGCACTTATCATCAACCAAGTGATTGGGTCCAGAAAATTCCTTACACTTCTTTCAAGACAGACAGAATAATAGCAGCAAAGGTACCGTTTTAATTCATCAATTGTTTTCAGGTTTGTTATTAGGCACTGACTGCGATAAAATACATGACATTAGTACAGTTACATTTCATGTGATGCAGGCTGAAATATCATACAACTAACTTGTTACACTTGAATTTACTGTGCTGCATATGTACAGCTTCAATACTAAAAAAAAAATGTAATCCAGAAAGTTCTTTTTCTACATAGTTTATTTCACGAGTGCTTGCCAGTGTGTAATTTGTACATTCCTCGAAGTAGAGGTCAAATCAGAGGAATCAGCAGAAAATTTTCCAGCCCATCTTATGAAAGTCCCGATGGTCAGCTTCCACTGGCGTGATTGTTTCCTGTTCATATGTAGTAGTTAGATCACACAGCTGCATCAGATGTATGCGGATCATGCAAACATTTTACTATTTGAATAGAAACCTATTGTGACAAATGCTGTATTCTAATAACATTACTGGATTAATATATGTGAAAGTTGTATTCAGTATACAGATTACTATTTTTTTAATGCTATGTTCTTTTTCTCTGCATTTACATGCAGACCAAGCTGTCCAGCAGTAGTGACAGAGGTTAAATTGGAACACTGCCAAGCAAGCTTACAATGGTTACCTTTTATTTCTATAGTTTAAATCCTACTTAAAAAAACAATTTCTAGAAATTCTAAAGAACCCCTGGCATGGTAATAATTTATTCTATCCCCTGCTACTGTGACTGTGGCTGAATGGCTTGTAAAAGTGAAATAAAAAAGGAATTCCCAGAATACTATCACTATTACAGATATAAGCCACATACAGTTATTTAGATCAAACAAATGCACTGCGCTAATCAATAATCTTAATACGTGAATAATATAGTGCTAAATATCAAATAGATCACATATAACCAATATAATTAATAAATAAATACTCATACATAGTAAAAAGTGTTTCTCATTGTAATATCTCCAATAGAGATTAAGTGCAAATTGGTAATTAAAAGTCCACCAAAAATTGATGCAAAAGAAAAAAAAAGAGTGACAAAGTGCCAAGATATATATTAAAAAAAAAAAACCCATCAGTGATAAGTCCTTCTTATAGCTGTAGTGTGCAAACTCCAGGTGACTGTGAAACACACCGCACAATCCCGGATCGCAATCAACGTTTGCTCCTCATACAGTTATTGAAATACAATATTTACAGTGATAGTGGTCCTTTAAGAGAAAGTGCAATCATTTATTTTACAGAATTGCTTGTTTTTCTTTTTTTTATATTTAAATTATTACACACAATAAAAACAGTAACATTAACAGTACACATATATCATTTGTTATTTAGCAAATTCATGGAAAAAGTAGTTTTAGTACTGTACAAGTAGTGACCTTTCTTTTGGCACTCTCTTGCCCCACTGACTGTTGGTCACATTTATTAACCAGATGTAAACCCTAACTGAATAATCTTTAATTGCTAATGCATTACAAACAATTTTCAGTTATTTTTTAAATAAATATTTCTCACCATTTGTTAATCATTTGTTGCATCTCAGTGCTTCTGATCTCCTGTAGTCTCTTTGCAGCCACTTCCTGTCTACATGCAGGCACTGGCATTTTTTAGGGCGGATACCCTGATTATAACAAAACTGGACCGTAACTGTGTAATGTTTACTGAAGGGACTGTTTGTAGTCTTCAACATCAGAAGCCTGAGTACAGACATCCCAACCTGAAAAAAACTCATTTCAGGGAGGTGCCCTTCTCATTTCAGGGAGGTGCCCTCTACCCCATACCTCCCCCCACCATCCGCTGATTGGAGTGGCATATACTTTAAAACTAGGCAACATGATGAGTATACACTGAAATTAAGAAAAGATTACAGGACAACTTGTGGTTTCAATGTGTTCTGAATATAATTTTAGTTGAGAATTTTTCAGAATCAGCAATTTTGGCCTAGATTGTTCACTTCTCCTTCCTTCTCCAAACTCCTCACCCTTTAATAACCCTTTAAATCTAAGGTCAAATTACATTTAACCTCCCTAGCGGTCTGATTATTTCCTCTTTTTTTTTTCCTTTTTTGTTTCTATTCTTTTTAGTTGTTCTTTTTTTTTCTTTTTTTACTTTAAAATTTCCCACCGGTTACACCGGTGCTGATCGTGCACAAGGTAAGTAAGACGCCTTGTAATCCCGAGTGTGGCTCTGGGTTACCGCTTTTGGTAATGAAAATTAACCCAGAGCCACACTCGGGATTACCACCAGGGAGGTTAAAGTGATATTAAAGTCAAAGTGATTTTAAGTTATTTCAAATGCTGTTTAAATGACTCACAATGAATGCTGCTTGATGTTTAAAAGTTTTAGATTCCTGCAGAATTAGCTGCTCTCCTGAGTACTGGTTCTGGCTTTCTTTGTCAAGCAGAGTGCTATGCAGTCACCCTTGTGTGTGCTAGTAAGCTGTGTGTGTCTCCACAAACACGCAGACATAGGAAATCAAGCTACTCCCCTCCCCCCTAGTCAGCTCTCCTCCCTCCTCCCTTCTCCAAGCTAGTAAATGAACAGTTGCTGGAGCCTGCACTGTCCTTTGTGATTTTACACTGGACAGGAAGTTCAGGAAAGCTGAGCTGAGAGACTTGGAAGCAGCTGTCCAGAAACATGATGATCATAAGTATTTGGGCAAAAAAAGTAAAACAGTGCTTTGCTGAGCAAATAACAGCTGTTTGATCTGGATTCATAATTGAAAAAAGTTTGAGAGTTTAATATACATTAATGATGTATTACAGAGCTGCATTCATTTGTGCCTTCCACATCTGCCAAAATTCAAGCTTTAAATGACGTAGATTTAAGTTATTGTGGATTTAATAAATTATATAGATTGAAATAAACAATATTTAAACAAGGCATGGTACATAGCTTCCACTTGAAAGGGGACTCTGAATTGTCATCTGTGCCATCCTGTTCCATGACTGCTTGCCCCAATTTTTGATATGAGTGTCAATAAAAATCTGACACAACCTATAACTCTTCCCCACTCTTTCTATGCTGTCACAGCAGCTAGCTTTGTTGTCATTGCTGCGTTTTGTGCATTGGTGCATTCAACTGTTTCTCCCCCTCCTATTTTGTGTTACATAGTACAGTCAGCTGTTTTCACTGTTCGGGTATTCTATGTGGGCCCCCGAGAAAATTAATTGCCCACCCCTGCCTTAAGCTGTGCTCACCCATGACCCTGCTTTACATAACTCTGTCCCTCTTCCAATCTTTTGCATATCACCCCAGCCACCCCAAGTTGCGGCCTTTAACAAGGAAAAAGGAAGGTAAGGCATTCATTTTAGCTGTGGCCAACAAATGACCTTTAAACCATCCAATCAGCGTCAGATCGACATCCAGCAAACTAATACATTCAAAATAGAAGGCAATAGCAGCCTCCATGTTTCCCTTTGGAAAGGTTTCCTTTAAAGTCACTTTCTTAGTATACAAGAACTATGTAGAGTTTTCTCTTTTATTACATTCGCCTGAAGTTCTTCTTTAATTGGCCCAAATTCAGAGAGATCGAATGATTACTTTCCTGCATTTTTGCTCACAGCAGCATGTTGTTTCATTAAGCAGTGTATGTGATTTTTTTCTCTTTTAGACAGGAGAGGGAGCTATTATTTCATAAAATATTTTCTATCGTCTCAATTCGAAAATTATGCATCAAGGGAAAATAGGCTTTTCTGCTGAGTATAAGAAATATAAAAAGAAAATGTACTAAACTAGCAAAAACTACCTGATTAATTAAACTAGACAGACTTGGCTTGGCTTGTTATAAAATTTATAATAACTGCAACTTTTACTTTATTAACAGCTACTGAATATTTTTACACATTGTACAAATCAGTGCAGTGGGTTGTGATAATGGGAAAAGAGCAGTAATTTGTGACAACCAATGAGAGTTCAGCTTACTCTTGTTAGATCAATGGAGAATTAACTCTGATCTGTTATTATCCCATGTTGTTGCTGACCTCCTTCTGAATATGCTGTTTACCTGGGGATCTCTGGGTCTAATTAATTGAGGCACTGAGCATTCGCATTGGGAAAAAGCAGAGTGAAATAATACATCCTGATCTGCATAATTGTTCCAAGTTAGTGACTCAAAAAGTACTTTCACAACTTTCTCTCCAGCAAGGAGAACAGTAAGCCGCACATAGTGACATTAGTAGTGTGCGTTATGCACACCATTAAACATTACTGTCACTAGGGGCATGGGGAAATATTGACCACTGATTTGATCCCCTTAGGAATGGATATAGAAGAGAATCCCCTGGAACCCGCTCAGGACATAAGCATTCCTGTGTTCATTCACAACCTGAAGGAATAATAAACATGTCAATCATATTTACCAATTTCTTCAGTTATAAATGAACACAGGTGTGACCAGTACTGAGCACTTTACAGTTAATTCAGAAAAGTAATGGGATCAGTACACATGAGATATGTTTACCAATCCCTTGCTCACCATCCTGAATGCATCTGATCCTCCCCGCTGTGTGCCATCAATCCTCAACCCATTGACTCAACCAGTGCAGGTGGGTGGAGAGCAGTGGGGATTAAAGAGCACAGATGAGGGCACATAAAGACAGCAAACTGTGGAGGGAGCCTGATTACGAGCACAGTGTATGGGACCCTTCTGCTATAAGTTCATGGTCACCAACACGATCATGAGCTCATAGCAGAAGGTATTGCAGCCGCTGTAAGGGTTACTGATCTGGTGAGCTGCAAGCAGTTCTTTTCCACTGTAACCGTTATATCGCTGGCATTGAAAGGGTTAAACCATGCATCCCTTGTCACCTTTCCAACATGAATGGATTGTGCACATCCCCTTCAGCCACTAGAAGGTGCTGTGCATATAACAGGAAACGCCAGCAAGTGTGGGCGGACCATAAAGTACAGACCTTGCAGCTGTACAAGGGCTCTCTGGGCTTATTTATACTAGATGTGCATCCATCCCAACTTTCTGAGATGAGAAAGAGGGAGATCTTCTAACACAATGTATTTTGGCAATGGACACAGCCCTGCCATGCCCCCAGTCATGCGGACCATTAAGAATTGTATATGCCAAAAACGATTGGTTAAACGCTGAATTTTGTTTCACCATACCTATCTGGTATAGTAGCTTTTCAAAATAGCAAACAAGATAATTAGGAGATGAGATTTAGGTTTTAGGGCAGAAAAAATCTGGGTATACACAGCTTGAATTTTGTATGGACATTCATACGAAAAATCAATAATACTTGTAATACTATCGGAGATTTGACAATTGTGGTTCAAAATATTGTTTGGTTTTAACTAAAACCCCATTCACAGTTAGAATTTATTTGTTCTTTTTCCATCCCGTGCCTTCGATTTTTTTTTCCCTATGGTTGAAATTGAACAAAACATTTCAAAAACATTTTTTTTCAATTGCACTATTAACTGTGTATAACACTTTTGGTAGTAAAATAGAACATTTTCATAGATATCTGTACATCGGACCAAAAAGGAACAACTGAGGAGGAAAGAGAGACAGAGGGATTTGGTTCCAAATGAGGGACAGTTGGGAGGTATGAGTGTAGGCTAGGTGAGTACTGGCACCCCCTCTTGATGTGACATAGACCAGCCTGCTTTCAATTTTATGGTATTGGAACTGTGAATGGTTGATGTGAATGGGGAATGAAGACTGAGGTGACGGGGCTCCTGAAGTAAAGGGGGGACTCTGATATGAAAGGGGGGCTTCTGATGTGAAAGGAGGGCTCCTGATGTGAAGGGGGGCTATTGTTGCAAAAGGTGACTCTGATGTGAAGGGGGAATCTTGATTTGAAGGGGGAACTCTGATGTGAAGGGGGAAACCCACTTTTTTGTGTGTTTTTGTTTGGGGTCCCCGCTTAAAATCTATGACATTTTAGACTGGGGTGCCTTGAGATTTTGCATACTGTTAAAGGGTGCTGTGACTAAAAAAAGCTTGAGAAACACTGACATAGACCTGAACACTGCTCACTTTTAGGGGAACTGGAGACATTCTTCAGGATACCCTAACCATGCTCCTGGTTTCTAACATTTGTCAGAATAAGACGTAGGGCATTAGTTACATGGGGCCACCAGCTACTAAACTTTAGATTCCAAACTAGGGCAGAGTTCAGCAGGCAGAGACATTTTTAGTACAATATATTTGTAGATATTTATAACAAGGTCATTCAAGTGTATATCATTTTTTGGCTGAATGTTGAGTTCTTTTTTAAAGTCTGTTTATTAATTGACCTGAAGTTATTTGCAGTAACGCCATGAACTTAAAAAGGGAGGGGAAGGGTTGTTGAGCATTTCTGACCATCACCAATTTAGTTACCAATCTTGCCAGAGTGTCTGGAATCCAACCAGCCAACCACCTGGGGAAATATAAAGCTCTGACCTGACCCCTAATGTTTTCCCCTTAGGAACGTAAAAAACATAGAATCCTCTAAACTGATCAGTACTAAGCACTCCTGTGTTCATTCACAGCCTGAGGGAATAACTAACATGTAAAGTATATATGATTTCATTTGCCAGTCAGGCTTTTGCCAGCTGAAAGGTTGTATGCAACATCTGGGACTGATTTAAATTGCTTTGCCTACTGGATATAAGATGCACTCCTTTTGCATATCACAGTATGCAAAACCCGCCACACCCGCCACTTGTGTTCCTCTGACACTAGCACTGCATGTATTATAAACATCAGCATTTTTTGTTATGTCTCTGCTCCATCTGTACCTGTCTATTAACAAAAGGCAACCTGTGATTATAGTGCTGCTGTGCTTTTTTGTCAGTGATCAAGTCTATATGGAAGCAGAGACACAACAATGCCAAAGCTAGTGTATAAAAAAACAGTGGTGCCCAGTTCAGCTTTAACACAAACCTAATAAGAAACATGTTGTTACTTGTGAGCAGAAGCTTTGTATTATTTGCTAAGGTGCAGTAATATTGGATATTTGCCAAATACACAGCAATTAGAAACATTTAAATGTAGTTAAGACTGCATCAACATTTGTAAATGCAGCTGAATCTAGGGGCAAGTGTTTGAAGAAAATACATCCTGAATTATTCTGAATTATCTCACAAGGGTTAATAAGGTTCACATTTACATAACAATCATGAACCCAATGCACACGAGAATCACTGTGCTGACATTATAAAACACTACAGCGAAGCACATAAAACACATTTCTGAAATGAGCAAAAGCAAAATAATGAATCTTATTTACGATCACAGAGCCATGTGCTAACAAAATTGGAAAACATGAGTCAAACGTGATTTAGAGGGGATTATTCACTAAAATGTGTCAATAGGAGTGTCTCTAGTTTTGTGCCAAATCAACACTTTAATGCATTACTGACAAACCACTCAACATGATGTGGGAGTTCTTATACAAGCCATATGTGACAACTGGTTTGAAAGACGTGACATGTTGCCAAGTTTCTAAACACCCTTTTGTTTTTAGTTTGCACGAAGAGAGACAGCAATCACAAACACTTATTAAAAATAAAAACATAATGGGTCACCATATGCGTTACTAAATTATAACAGTAAAATAAAGTGCTGCATTTACATGGCACGATTTCTAAAAACAGAATTCAATAAAAGATTTTTTCACACTACAATTCCAACAATGTAGTGCACACACTTAAATGCAATTGCAAAAGCCTTTCTAGAGGATAATGAAGTGTGATCTAGGAATAAAAGGTTCCAAAGTTGAAATCTGCATATACCACAAGTACTTACTCAAGGTCTACTTGGGTACAAGACAGAATCTACTTAGCATATTGCTATTGCCACTTAAAGTGACCTTACATTTTTTTTCCTCCCCTTCTATGCTGGTGTAAGGGCTTACCTTAAATGATGCCTCTTGATCCGATCATCTTCTTCTTTCCAGTAGTTTGCAGGAGTCTCCCGCGCTGATGGTGGTCTCTGATCCAGCGCTGACTGCTGTGTCTTCTGTGTCCCACGGAGTATGCCGCTGCCGAGCTTCCTGCATTGACTTACACTGTGGGGGTAATTTACAAAAGGGTGAAGTGTTTGGAGAAGGCAGGAGAAGTGAACAATCCAGGACAACATAGCTGAACTAGAAAGTGAGTTGAATTGGAGAATTTTTCCAAATCAGCTATTCTGGCCTAGATTGTTCACTTCTCCTGCCTTCTCCAAACTCTTCACCCTTTTGTAAATAACCCCCTGTGTCTCTCTTCTTCTCCCAGCCGAAGATCTCTACAGTGCATGCGCACGCCCCATGATCCTTCGCAGCCGCCCCAAAATCTTCAGAACTTCGGACGGGAGCTTGCGGTGGAGACACAGGTAAGCAATTACCTTTTTGGTAACTTTTTAAAAAATGTTTTTCATATGTCTACTGCTTGCTAGCAGTAGATATATGCAAAAAACCCAGAAGGTTTAATTGTACTTTAACAGATAGTTACAATTAACATTTCCAGATGTTCCCTTTAAGACAGCAGATCTTCTCTTTTTAGGTTTCAGGTCCAACTAAAATATTTGAGATAAAATCTTGAACAATGACAAAACAATGACATCTTACAATTAAAGGAACCTGCCTTGAACCCATTGTGTAACATCACTGTGCTTTGATCAAGCCCCCTCAGCACTTTACCGTCACAGCTCTGCTCTCCATGCATGACATTATACACACATTATAAAGTAATTTGTAATTGGTTGAGTGTGGCAGTAAGGAAGGAGCATTACAAAGGGTACCAGTTGCAAGTGCAGCTTCTTTAACCCCTATTCCTAGACCACTTATGAAAAAATTATAGAAAGCGGAAAACTTTGGGAGTATTTAGGTGTAATGTATGCAGTTTTTATGCATTCTTACCTGCAGATGTTTGAAAAAAATGTATGTCTTCAGTAGCTACTACACTACTGTGTTAAGGGAAAGAGAACCAACTTGGTCGCATTAAGTTAATAACCAGCAACAAGCAAATCTTCTTTTTTGAGTTCAGGTTCACTTTAACCGTGTATCTAAAAATACAGGTTTATGTCACAGATCCAGTCTAGGAGAGTTATTTATGAACATGAACATGTTTGTAGGCTCTTTTTGGTGCAATACATGGACCCATGACAGTTGTGAAATAGGATGTGGAAAGCAACAAAACAGTAAAGTTAGGTTATGGTAAGGTGGTTTTAAATAGAGCAAAATACCACCACTATAATACTATGAAGTGCAAAATTGTCTTCTTAGACAGAAGCCCCAAATCCCCCAAAACAAGGGTGTTATTCTCTGTTTCAAATGTCTATTCTCCACTAATATTTCATTTTTTTGCTAAATGCTAGTGATTGAAACCACCTTTCTTGTATCTCATGGGAGCTCTGTTGATAACAACCCCACTTTGGCTACATACTCTGGACAATATGGACAATTTGGTTCTGTATACCTGCTATGATCATTATGAGGGGGTCTCGGTCTCCATGTTGGATTTTTTTATATATTGAACATAATGGAAATACTAAAGAAGGTGCTGGAACACCCAAGACTCCCAGGTAGACAGGAATGGAGTCAGGAACTAGGTCAGGGAGATCTCACTGTTTGAGTTTCCAAGGCATATCAGAAGCAAGCCCACCAAGCTAGATCTTTTTTGAAAATATCGCTTTCAGGTGGATTTAACCTTTAAGGGAAGAGGGTGAAGCCATATAATTTAGAAAGCAGCAATGCTTCATATCCGGCCATGTTGTGAGGTGGAATAAAGGGATCCAAAAATTTCAAAATGTGTGACATTGCTGTGTATAGGATACATTAATAAAAAATAACTGCAATGAATTGGATGACCTTGCTGTGTCTGTGTGTTTGTGGAGACGAACAACCAAAAAACCCAAAAATGAAGCTCTAACCGGAAGCAGCACGCCAATCAATACTTATTTCCCCCACGCTGCCCACCACCCTTCCCTCCTCCTCCCTGGACAGCGCTGTACTATTGTATTGCTCCTCTAACTTTTTTGGTGTTTGTGGAGACACACACAGCTTACTAGCACACAAAAGGGTGGCTCTATAGGACCCAGCAAGGCAAAGCAGCCACCCTAAAACAGGATATCAGGGCCAGTGCTCAGGGGACGTTGCAGGAAACTAAACCTTTCAAACATCAAGGAGTAGCATCTACTGTACGTGATTTAATCAACATTTAAAATATCTTTAAATCATTCTGACTTTACTATCACTTTAATTTGTCTCTTAGATTTTCACGGGCAAAAGGGTTCATTTTCATTCCCCTTTTGAAGAATTATCAAACTTCTAGGCAGTAGTAGACTTAGGAATGGAACAAGTTATGTCCAGAAGCATTTCCTGCATGGGGCCACAAGAAAGTAAATGTGCTCATGTGTATAACAACATCAATGCACTTTGTATAATTGGTTGTGTTCAGATTCACATCTCCAGTCTGTCTCATTGGCTCACCCATTTCTTCATTGTTGCCATGGTGCACTCAGGCCATGACAGGATGCACAGTATTCTAAATGTAAACCTATTTCATTATTAATATGTTATAGACTAACATTAAGAGCTGCTTATGTCCTGGTGGTTCAAGAAACAGAACTTCCTGGGCGGCAGGGCAGACCTATCACATCCCCCGCAGCATGGGTTGTGACCCCTCTTCCTGCTGTATGTAGTATTTGCAATTTATTTGTGCCTTAGAAGAAAGCTTTACAATCGTACACTATTAAAATGTCTACAGTAGAGTAGTGAACTCCCAACAGCAGGAAATTAAGGGCTGGGAAGAGAGAAAACTGAGAAGAAAAATACATTACTGTCAGTTGACATGATTTTATTGTTTTCCCAACCTCGAACTCTTTTACTGCATGATCTGAAAAGCTAAGGACCATTAAAAATATTGAATGACCGCTGTTTTGTATCTGCAAACCCGGGTGCCCCGGAAATCACTCCATTCTATTTTCTTCCATTTACTGTAGATAGTTGAAAAAGATATCTCCTTTTCGTTCCCCCATGTGTTTGGTGACCTAGAGTACAGTTACAAGCAGAGTACGCCCTTGATGACTAACTGCTACGATCTGACTTGCACAAAAGATGCTAGTGGGGGGTGGATCAAGATGTTACGTTCTGTACTCACTGTAATTGAAAAAGTGTGTTGGCGAGCTGTCAATGCTTTGCATGGACAAAGAACAAGATTTTTAAATGACCTTAATGAACATGCTGATAGATGCAGCTAGAATGACTCGTAGATATAACAATGACAAACCAGTTGCTGAAAATATAAAATATATGCTTGTTTCTGCTAATTCCTGTTAAACAATAATGTAATTTCTTCTATGCATCTGCAGTCATTGTAATTTAAACTAATTAGAGTTGATGCAAAATATAAAAGGGGAAACAATGTAGAATTAAAGGGCAGGCACACTGGTGTTATGCAGAATGCAGTACTCTGGAGCAACCAATTAGTTGCCACTTTTGGCAAAAGTAAGCAAATGGTACTTTTCTTATGCAATTAAAAGGATTTCAACTGCATGGTTAGGAATAGTGCTCATCACTACCCCACAGACTTTTCTTTTTTTAAATTCTTTATTTATAAACAACTCGGGCACAGTAAAAGAAACAGCTATAAGTAATACATGCGCATGAACATGACTTTTAGATAACAGCATGAAGATCCAAGAAAAAACGTGCACCTCAAAATATGTATATAGACATCCTCAATTGTCATCAATCATGTGCAACCATCATACTCTGAGACTGGCACATTGTCTCCGAACCCGGGCAGTAACCTTTTTACGTTTTGTTTAGAAGCATTGCAACAGAAAAGTTTTCACAAGAAACCTCCAACTCCTGACTAACCGGAGAAAGAGGAAGATTAATAAAAACTAACTAATCATGAGAAAAGCAAGATAAGACAAAGAACAAATACGAAGCTCCAGTGAAGAGAAAGAAGAGAAACGAGGCTTAGATAGGGGAGCAAGACAATGGAAGGTAGGAGAGAGAGAGAAGAGAAACCACACATTCTTTTTGAATATTTTCTGTTATCAAAATTTTGCAAAACACATGGGCATTGCGAAACCCTGGCACCCAGAGTATGTGTCCCATGCCTTCTGCTGAGTGCCCTGGGTGCAATATTTGTTGCCATTAAGTGTAATCCTGGATACAAATATATTTCAGTCTTGGACATACATTCCTGCCTCCATTAGTAACTACAGTTTCCCCTCACAGTTTCCCTAAAGTATTGACATATTTAACAAACCAGGTGTCATGCTAAAAAAAAAAGGAGATCCATAAAGCAAGACAAAGATATGACTGTACGTAATGTTATGCTGTAAAGTTGAAGTAAACCACTCTCATATCAGATTTACCACATTAGTGTAATTTCAAAAGATTTCAATCTTTTTAAATCTTCAGCTTTTATTAAAGGAGTAGATGGTGATCAGGCCTTGAAGGTCCTTGTTCAAGCACTTCCTGTTTGGGGGGTTGTCATGGGGTGCTCCTGCAATGTCACCCTGTTCATTGCGTCCCTGGTTGAGAGTTAGGGCTCATTCACCCTAGCTGCATGGTACAATGCCACATTTTAATGTGCAACTAGTGTCTACTAGGTGGCAGCAGTGGGCTGCAGTGCCTTGCATTGTTAAAACTCAACTCAAGACACAGTTTAATTATTTTTCTTAACTTTATTCGAAGTGTACAAAGTGTACACTCTATCCATGTCTCTGTATGGCAGTGCTTTACATTATACTGCCGTGACCTCCAGTGGCATCTGGTGTGTTGCAGGAAAAGTGGTATGTCTGCATATAACTGCAGCTCACATCTCATCACAACCGCATTGTGGTGTAAACAGTGCACATGGAAAAGAATAGTTTTATATGTGCCCTAGCGATGGCTGGGGTTGGTCCTGTGTGGAAAAATGTGTGAACTTGTCCTTAAAGTGGCCATAACTACATACATTGGAAAGATGTGGTCCACTGTTAAATCAGGACTTATCAATGATGTGGAGCAGATGCTAAAGTGAGTGCACGTAGACAGATGGTGGATGAAGGAGCTTGCAGAACATCAGCAGCAGGATGAAAAAAGGAAATAGCAGAATTTTATAAAGAAAAAAAAGAGCCATGGGAATTATTTATGTTACACAGGGCTTTAGCAAACAAACTATCATCCAGTTACTTTGTAGATCTACTTTAACTTTGGTCTTGGGAGGCAGATTACACAATTAAATGTTAGAAACCTAAAAACAGAAATGAAATATATTGCAGCTTACCCATCCTTAGATTTGATGATTGCACTAGTTTTCTTTTTACAGACAATTCTTTCCTTTACTTTTATCTGCTGATCCTGCTAATAACACAATGGTTGGACAATTAGAAGGGAAATCCAAAGTTCCACATTTTAAAACACCTATGCAAAGAGACATATGAAGAGCAGTTTCTGATACTAACGGTTTTTTTTACCAGGTTTGCTGTGCAGATCTTGTTCTACGTTTACACTATCGCTCTATAAATCCTTAGAACAGAGAAATCCCTGATCTCTCTTTTGACATGATGTGACTCACACCTGCGCAGACAAGGGGCTGTACTGGTGAAACAATGAAGCATGTACTGGTTAAATGTTGCTACAGAAACCAGAGCCAAACAGTAGGTGGTCTTTGCCCTAATCACGCTTTTGTTAAGAGGCACGTGCCACAAGCTATTTAACATTTAGTGCTGACGAGCAGTTGGATGCAACTGACAGACTGTGTGACAATGGAAACTAAATGTTCTTTTTAACCACATAACATCCTTGTACTAGGTGGTAATACTGCGCATTTTAACAGAAGCAGCCCTTATTAATGATATTTTTTATTTTGTGTGATTTTAATTTTTCCCAGTATTCCCCTATTTTATATGTTTAATAATTGATTTAGGCCCCATTCACATGTAGCGACTTATCGCACGATTTCCGCCACGATATCGCGCATTTTTGCCGAGAAGTCGCCGGCTAATGATAGTCAATGGAGCTGTCTTAGCTCCATGTCGCGCGTCGCTCATCGCGGTCGCAAGTTGCTTCTACAGGGCCCTTTTTTCGGCGGATTTTGCTTTTTTCTATGGAGCCCGACGGAGAAGGTCGCACTACCGTCGCTGGATCGTCGCTGGAACGTCGCCCCCGAAAGTCGCGCTATCCCGGCCGCTGCGAAGGTATGTCGCTACATGTGAATGGGGCCTTATAGTGTGTATATACACTGCCTGTCCAAAAAAAGTCACCACCTGGATTTAGCGAACCAAACAGGTAAAAGCCAACCGACCGTGCGGAGCCTACAGGGGGGGTGGGCAGTATCCATTCAAACACAGCCACGGGGCCGAGATGATCTCTGCGCCAGGAGTGTCCGTTGATCACATTGGTATCCTGCGGCTGGCGGGCCCCCTCTTCTCTGCGCCAGAAGTGTTGGAAAGACCCGACACT
>NW_017306340.1:320941-345206 GCF_000935625.1 Nanorana parkeri
CCCGCCGGCCGCCGGATACTGTGGAGGGAAGCCGAGAATTAAAAAAAGCCTGCAGGCACTTCAGGGGGCAGCCTTGGGCCTCGGACGTGAGGACCCAGCAAACAGTGCACGGGCGCGCTGTCTGAGATGGACACACACACTGCGGTGGTTTTCTGCAGCCTCCCCCACCTGAAAACAGCCAGTGGAGGTGAAGGTAAGTTATTAAATAAAATCATTGGCCGGCCGACAGCCTGCTTCTGACAGCTGGGCGGAGCCAGCCGTGATCTTACGGCTGGCTCCGGCCACTTTCAGAGAGATCAGCGACTCGGCAGCTTTGTGAATAGACCCCTATATAGTACTTCCTTTCACTACTCCCCTCACAGCTGCATAATCATCTGTGGAAAGTAAAGGTGGCCATACACTTTACAACCATCGCAAGACCTTAGTCTTGCGATGGTTGTAAAGTAATTTAAAAAACGTACGATCTGCCCATCTTGGACAGGCAGATCGTACTTGCGATCACCGCAATGCTAAACGGGCAGTGTGCGCGTGCGCACACCGGCCCATGCGGCATTGATCTTACGATCATGCTAAAAACCAGCCGAAAATCGTACGATTCTCGGCTGGTTTTCTAGCATGCTCCTTAGACAAAAGACGTGCGACCGTACAGTAAAAAAGGGTTGCACGTCTTCCATACATTTTGCGATTATCGTACGATCGCGGGATTTCCCGCGATTATCGTGCGATAATCGCACAGTGTATGGGCACCTTAAGAATTTACCAGACTTGATTTTTAGGTGCTTTACCTGTGAATATTTAGCTGACGACAGAATCTCTTTAACAAGATTCACCCGTCAGCAGCTACATGCAACATAATACAGAGATTAAAATATAAAATTAGATTTGCCCATTCGGTCTTAATTTTTACAGAGGATTTGCCCTACTTGGCCATCATTTTCAAAAAGGATTCACCTAGTGTGTAATTCAGTGGCTAACGGTAGAATATTGCTTGTTATTGGAATCTTTCTAATATGTTGTATGCGGCTGCTGATGACAGAATCTTACTAAAGGTGAATCCTCTTTAAAAATGATGTCCAAAAAGGGTGAACTATTTTTTTAAATAATGGGCAAATTCAGCACTAGGTATGGGCTTGGGTTTGGTCCAAACTTCAGCTTATCTGAAATTAGAAGTTAGGCATCAGTGCACTCCCAATCAACTGCAGCTGGGACATTACCTAAACAAAGAGTTGGAATGTAATTGACCATGTGACCATATAAAGTCAATGATGTCACCAGCATCCAATGCCTTTGTTTAGATGCAGCTGCAAGGCATGGAATGCACCAGCTGCAGCTGATTGGGTGTGCACTGATGCCTAAACTCCAGGTTCAGAAGAATTAAGGTTTGGACCTATTCAGCACAAAATTTGAACGCCCAGCAAAACATTTGCTGTGCTTATCACACATTGAATGTGTTATTTTCTAGACCCCTACATCTATTTTTTGTCAAATTCCTTTATATTTTGTATTGTATTTCAGCTGCATTTCCCCATAAGCCATATATTACTGGGCCTACTCCAGTACCACATCATTTTGTAGTTCTGCAAAAAGCAGGTAGCTTTTAATGACATGTTAGATGCTGATTAAATAATATACAATGGATGCATCTAGATGTTTAACCCCTTCATGACCGATGACTTTTTTTTTGCACCCATTTTAAAATACACATTTTAGGCATGAAAATTACTTAAAACCCCCAAACATTATATATCTTCTGAAAGCCAAGACCCTATATAATAAAATGGTGGCAGTGACAAGATTTTCTGTTGCACGATATTAGCGCAACTCCTTATCAAACCCCAGAATTTTGTTTAAAAAATGCACTTAAATGCCCCAAAACACAATAAAAGACCAATTTTTATAAATAATAAAAGATGAGGTTACAACGAGTAAATAGATACCCAACATGCCCAGGTTAAAAATTGTGTGTGTCCGTAAAACTGTGACAAAATTCAGTACCCCAAAAAGTTCATGGACGACACTTTAAAAGCCGCCACAGGTCATCGGATTAGAGATATGTGTATATATTGGCCCTAAAATGATTGCTGTCACTCTGGCGTGCACGGCGATACCCAACATGTGTAGCACGATCTTCGTTTTCATACGTAGGCCCACCCGACGCGTGTGTTTACGTGAAAATGCGCATGCTCGCGGGGCGGGGGACTTAATACTGCCAGTGATAGGTACTCTTTAAGGTGATACTGGGGGTCCAGTAGTATCACCTTTACAGTTGAAATAATAAGCTTATTGCTGGGCTTCAGGATTCCAGCACTGACAGCTATGGGACCGAAAGTGATGTAATCTGCATCGCTCCCCGCCACATAGTACAGGGAGGTGATCGGTGAGCGAAGGTTCACCGATCTCCTACCCAGCTTCCCGCCAACACCCAAGAAGTCGGTCCCGGGCCCGTAGGAGGGGCAGCGGAGCCCGGGAAACACGGCGGGGGTGTGTCGGGCGGGGGGCTCGTTTACCGGTCCATAGAAGCGGTCTGGCACGAGCTGAGCCGCCAGAATTGCTTCTACTGTAAAGCCGACTGCAGCAGTAGAAGCGAGTGTAAACAGAGTCTCGGTGGCTTTCTGTTTAAATGGGCCCAATGCCAGTGACGTGCACTGTACGTCACTGGTCATGAAGGGGTTAAAAATGTTAGTTTCCTGCAGAATCAGCTGGTCCCCTGAGCACTGGCCCTGATATCCTGTTTTAGACTGGCTCCTTTCCTTTGCAAGGTACTATGGAGTCGCCCTTGTGTGTGCTATTAAGTTGTGTGTGTCTCCATCAACACACAGACACAGCGAGGCAAACCATTCCCCTGCTCCCTGTCCACTCTTAAACCCACTTTCCTTCTCCAAGCTAGAAGATGGATGACTGGAGTCTCTGCTGGAGACTGCTCTGTCTCTTGTAATCTTGTACCGGACAGGAAGTTCATGGAAGCCGAGCTGAGAGAGCTGGAGTCAGCTGTTCAGAAACATGATGACTGTTAGTTAGTATATTTTGCTGGACAATGTATATTTGTTTGATCTGAAAAAGTTTGAGAGTTTAATACTACTTTAATTAATTGCTGATTTCTCCTCACAGACCTAAGTAAAAATAAAATAATGGTTTAAGGAGAAGCCCGCTGCCTTTAGGGGCCTGTGCATATCAGAGCCTGTGGGAGAAAAAGTCTATTGTTGCCCATAGCAACCAGTTTCACTCCAGCTGTCATTTTTCTCTGCCTGATAGATTATAGAAAGAAAAATGTTAGCAACACAGTCACATTCCTATCACAACTTCTTGGTATTTCTTAGTACCCTAGTTTCTTTTTGAAATGGGTAGAAAAAAATCATAGATAAGGGAAAAAAAGCTTATATCAATGTATCTGCTCTTCATACTATTTTGTTATTTAACAGACCGTTTCTTGTGTGGCCTGTGTCTTTGATTGCAGTTGAAGTTGTGATTATCCATGTGTTTGTCTTTGGGCATTTCGCCCAGTAGAAAAATCTAATAAAATAAAAAATACAGCAAAATTCAATTTGGCTCAAATCCTGAGTCATTATCATACCATCTCAAAGCTATATGTGATAGAATAGAGAATGATTAAATCACACATAGGTATGTGCAATTCAACCTCACACCATCTAGAATGTAATTTGTCAAAAAGATACTGTTTTAAAATGAAGAGCTGCTGAAATCACTATACCTAACCAGTCAACATTATTAGCTATAATTTTTTAAAAGGGTGAGCAGTTATGAGGTCTAGTACCTGACAATCAGATATTGTGTGGCTGGTTTGATACATTTTTGTTGGACAATCACCTGCAAATGAAAGAAAAAAATAGGAATCTTCTTTTGCATGATTGATGTGAATACAGCTTCATTGAACTAGGTAAAAACTAAAAAGGCTTCTACTTTAGTAAATCAGACACTTTGGGGGTTGATTTAATAAAGTAAATAGGCTGTTCACTTTGCAAGGGAATTTGCTGTTTGCAGGGGAAGTTTCCTTTAGCTTAGTGAATGTAGTGAAAGTTCACTTTGCAAAGAAAACCCAATTATGTGCAAGTGAAATAAAAAAAACAGCATTTTTTGCTTGCACATGAATGGGTAAGGGAAGTCAGCAGAGCTTCTCCTCATTCACTCAGCTAAGCAAAACTTCCATTGCAAAATGCAAATTCCCTTGCAAAGTGTAAAGCCTATTTGACTTAAGTAAGTATATCACCCCCCTGACTTCAGAGAGCAGAGGGAGCTGACATTTCACCTCAGGGATTAGTCCTTAGCCGGTATGTGAAAGCAACTCCGGGCACCAGTCCCTTTAAGGATTTTCTAATGCTTTATTCCATGAATGACAAAAATAGGGATAGAGGGTTAGGGCTTCAAACACAGAACTCCATACTCGCCGACTGCTTTCCAGCTTCACAACATAAAGAGACTTCAAATAAAAATGCGTATCACTGTGTAAGAGAGCCATGGCTGATCAGCAGACATAATTTAGAATTCCCTAGGCAAGACACCAGACTTCTCTTTGAGTTCCAAGCCCAACCTGACTTCTAGGGTAGCTCCAGCAGATGCAGTGCCTCCGTGGCTCTCTATCCCACTAATAATTTCAGACCCCAACTGGGGGTCCATGCCTGACCACCTGCAGGCTTCAGGCCTGGTCAGACAGCTCACACTTTGTGCAACCTGCCCCAGGCAGAGGGCCTGGGGGAAGAAGATCAAGCACATAGTCTACCCCAGATATTTATGTCCTCCCACAGCATGCACCACTGGGCATGAAACGCCTAGTGATTGGCTGGAGAGACACAGATATCTATAATATTCCATTATCAGTAGCTCCTGTCTGTGGCAAGGATGCACCCAACAGCAGGTAGATGCAATCAATAATAGAACAATTAGGGAAAGCCAAATGAGTATAGACTATGTAATCAGCTAGACTGGATACAGTCCTAGCACAATTACATTTAAACAGTCACCCCACTTAGGGCAAGGTAGCCACATAAGTTAACCTCTTTCTGTCAGAGGAAGAACCCTTCATGAGGAAGTAGTTTATTGAATCTGAGTAGTGTGGCTTGGTGGCTTAGGTTAAGGTAGGATGCTGCATGCAGCACCTTTTCAGCCAGTTACAGTCTGGAGGTAGCATACAAGACTTTTAGAGGTGCTTGGTAGGTGGAGTTAGTTGTGTTCAGCTGTTTAATAGTATTTCCATAGCCATGAGATAAGCAGGCCAGGAAAGAAAACAAGATAGAACACCAAAGCTTACACAAAGAGACTTGTGGTACCGCCTGCCTCATAAAGAGAAAAAGTAATTCCAGATTGGTACAGTAAGGGGGAGTAGAAGGCATATATATATATATATACACACAGTGTGTATGTATACATATATATATCTACCAAATAGTGGAGATATATGCATTGAGGGTCCTATCTATAATGGTTTCATGCAAGATTCATACATCTTTCACCCAAGAGTCACACATTTTTCTAAATTAAATTTAATTGGGGGAACATGTGATTACAGGGTGACAGTTGTGTGAATCTTATGTGAAAACATTTATAGACCCCTTTGACTTTTACTGGAGCAGCTGTATTTTACCGTGCTGAGGCAATTACTCACTGTACATTCAGCCCTGAAAAATAGGGGTTCTGTTACCTTTGAAACACATTGGCCCTCTTTTTCTTCTACATCTACACTTCAAGTCTTTACTCTAGGTCCCTCAATAAGATCAGTTCTCCACATCATTGACAACTTAGAACTTCCTTAGGTCAGCATTTCGCAACCTTTTTTCAGTCACGGCACCCTTTAAAAGTATGCAAAGTCTTAAGGCACCCCAGTCCAAAATGTAAAATAAGCAAATGTAAAAAACGACATGTGGTCCCTCCAAAATCCATACCAGACCCTTATCCCAGATAGAGGTCTGGTATTGATTTCAAGGGCGATCCCAAGAAAAATCACAAAATGGGGTTCCCCTTTGCAGCAAAGCACTCCATTCAAATCAGGAGCCCCACTTCAAATCAGCGCCTCCCTCTTCACATCAGAATCCCACCTTTCACATCATAGTCATCATTTATATTAGGAGCCCCCTTCTTTTACATCAGAGTCTCACATTAGGAGCCCCTCTTCACATCGGAAGCCCTCCTTAACATCAAGTAGCCCTTTTCACATCTGAGCCCCCCTTTTACATAAGAGTGACCCCTTTCAAACCAGAGTTCCCCCTCCACATCAGGATCCTACTTTACCTCAGAAGCCTGCCTGGACCATTGAAAAGCATAACCCTCTGCAAAAATTTCAAAGCACCCCTGAGGAAGGCAGAAGGCACTTTAGTGTGCCACAGCACCCTGGTGGAGAAAGGGTGCCTTAGATCTAGCTCCATTCCTGAACAAACCCTTCTTTTTTCAAAGTTGATCTTTTATCTAGTTTGCTCTTTCACACTATTACTATTTTACAAAGATGACCTTACTGTATGTATGTTTACATGTTTGAGATGTTGTTTTTGTCTGTATGAACCTAATTAAATATCTTGCTTCTTGCTTTACAGGTGGCCAGCTCACTCACTGCTGCTTGCAGTGAATAAGTATTCATATCATCAATATATAACTATTAATGATAATGACAAAGACAGGTAAGACATGTTGTCTCAAGAGAAACAAGATTAAATAAGACAAACAGTAGTAAAAAGACGAACAGTAGTAAAAAGTCAAACAGTATGATCTTTCAGTCTAACAGTCCTGATCTAATATAATGCAAAATATTATTGGTTCTTCATTGCAGCCTGTTTGTCCCTACTCGCCAGGACATTTTTGGAATATGTCAGCAGACCAGAACCTGCTTTGCAAGGACAGGCCATTTTTAGATTGTAATACTTAGCAGGAATAAAAAACTAATTTGTTGTAATAGAATAATTGCTTAGTACAGCTGGCCATACATGTTCAAATTTGACTGTACAAATTCTGTAGAAATGATTACCACAGCTATTTAATGTAAGACCTACTTAAAAAATCCATTCCAATCATATCTTTTTAGGCAGCCCCTTGCATATTATCGGTATACAGTCAGATTGTAAGTATATGGCCAGCTTTAGAACTCACCATGGTGTTTATTTCCATTGGCTCATGTTTCCTTTTCACAACTTACGTGATTCTGAATTTCTGCTGCCAATCTGTTCACAGTATGAAAACCTCTTACAAGATAATACCTATAGGGCAATGGTGCTAATCTCTTTTTTTTTTTAAAGAAAACTAACACTGCTTGCTTCTAGATCTCTATACAGATTTACAGGTAGAATAATTACTGCTGTTCTCTTACATACAATAATGCAACCGTGCCCTTAGCTGGTAAAGTAAAAAAAAATGAGTGCTATTTATGGCCCTAGAAAACCAGTTCAGCACCATTTTCTTGGCTTACTTGGCTATTTACCACATGGCCCAACATTTGAAGCAACATTTTAATATTTACAATATGTATGCAGTGAATGAGTAAGCTCCTAAATGACAGTAAGCAAGGGCCAGGATCAGGAGTGCCCTTTACTGCCATTGCCAAACTGGGATATGTAGAGTCCATCAAGCCCAGCATATATCATAATGCAATACATTTTAAGCTAAGTATATATTTTACATATTATACTATATAAATGCAAAATTCGGCTTTGTGAATCCATTTGTTGCCCAACTCTGAATTTTTTACCTATCCGAGAGATGCTAATCTCGCTGACTTAGGTTTGGGGAATGCCAATTTCCCTTGTAGACATACTGACCAGTTTGAGTTTTTTTCATTTGCACAGCATTTTGGAAAGAAACAAAGCCAATGAGAAAAATGATAGCAGATATATGATCATATATGGTGAGAGAGCTACCCAGGACTTCCACACATGGCAAATGGCATTTTTATATCAGCCTTTTCCTTTCTACATTTTCAGGCTGCAGCATCAGAAGCACATCATTGCTGTGTACCAATGTTCTGATAGTGACGACTTTGGACCATTCCTACACAAGTGTGTTGGTACGACCGCTTGTAGTCTCAACCAGGGATGCTTGTGATGGGGTGACAATGTAGGAGCACAACTGGGAAGCAGTTGTATGTGTAGGGCAGGCAGGGGCGTAACTAGAAATCTCAGGGCCCCATAGCAAAATTTTGTATGGGGCCCAGTGATTTCTAGTTATGCCCTTGCAGAGCAAACCTGATATCCCAAACAGCCCACCTGTGAGTGACCCTGCAGAGCCCGCCATAGACTCTCCATGGTGGGCTCTGCAGGCTCTCAGGTGGGCTGGTCACACCCCTGCACACTGCTTACCTGTCAGCCCTGATCCGCTGTCCCCCTCCATGGTTGCTGGCAGGCCCCGCCTCCTCTGTAGCCGGGCGCCGCCTCCTTTTCCATCAGGAATAGCCCACCTCAACCTCCGCTGCTGATGCCGGGCCCAGCCTCCTCCTCCACAGCTGCTGGTTGTCACTGACTTAGCAGCGGCCCACACGGCATCAGGGGGATGTTCTGGCTGGGCCCCCTGTGCCCCGGGCCCCATAGTGGCCGCCTGGACCGCTATGGCGATTGTTACGCCACTGAGGGCCGGTATCCCCATCTATTAGTATTGTATACTGTATATGCAATGAGAGAACTTGTGAATGGACATCACATGAGACTAACTCCTAAAATCTTATTTCATATAAATGTGGTGCCCACTCACAATTTCTCTCTTGGCATATATACAATTCTTTTACTACAACCTGCAGATTTCAAAGCATTGAAATTATATTACCACGGTAAAGCTCAAATGAGATTTTACTGACTGGGTTTAGGTTTACTTTAAATCAACTTCCCTTGCTGCAGGCCTATAGTCATATGCAAATGAGCAATATATTTAGATGCAAAAATTCTTTATCAGCATTTTGATTTGTTCGGCTTATTTTGTGCAACATAAAAATATTATTATAAATAAGGGGATTACATTTATGTTCTGTACACCCCTCTGATTAAAACTTTTTTTCTGCACTGAGATCATCTAAGAGAAATGGGCCAAGAAATAAGGGAAGTAAACAGTTTGATTACTGAAGAGTAATACTTTAAGACATAAACTAAAACCAGCCACTCACACTGTAATACTCTTTGGCCCCAAAAATAAATGTAATGCTGTTTAGGGAAAAATAGCCATCTGAATTTACCAGTAATGTTGGAAGTGAAAGGGATGATTGGGTAAGCACTGAGCAATTAAACCTTATTCTGCAGGTTCCTTTATGTGCTTGTCTGATGGGACAGTAATCATAGCTGTTACCGTTTGGGATGAACAGAGGGATCATTGCATATCACCACTTTTTTACAAGGTTTTTTTCATCATTTGCAGGCCCAATAAACATAAATTAAAGGTTTGTTTATATAAAAGATTCACATAACTTACTAAAGCTGAAATAGTATAAAAGAAGGTGGTTTCATGTTCCGGGACACATTTTTGTCCAGCAATCCCAATGAAAAAATCTGGCAACTGTCAATTGTTATATGTAAATACTGTATGCCTCCTTTAGCTTAACGCCCAACTCCAAATCAGGCACAAACATCCCCTCTCCCCCGCATTTATTTATTTATTTTTTTGTAGACATACATTTTTCCAGTCATCTTTCTCAAGTCACTTGATGTCACATGTCATTTTCCCTTCTGTTCTTCACTCTGCAAGTGGGCCGACCTTACTCCTGCACAGAATAGTACTCACTTTATGATAAGTGAGCATTGTATGTAGAACAGTCCTGTAAGCCCAAGTCAATGTGATGTTGCACCCCCAAGGGGTGAGTCCATGATGGCCTGGGCTCACAGGAAGTTGGTTGAATGGTACTTAGCGTCTTTTAACCCTGTGCAGTGGCAGCAGTAGGAACAGCACTAGAGAGGAAGCAAATTACTGCAGCAAAAACTACTAAGCAATTAACATTTATTTATAACTAGAATTGGACTTTAAATTGTCAGCTAACCAGTGGCATCACTAGGGGGGTGAGGGGGGTGCGGCCCACACGTGGCTGAAACCATTGGAGGGGTGACACCAAAATGACTGACGGGTACTCTGAGTCGGGCACTCAGTAATGGACCAACAGTTCACGGGAGAGGAGGGGACACAGCGGCATACCTTATTCCGCTGGGTTAACATCCTCTCCTCCCTTTGCCAGTGTCCATCACCAAGATGACCACCAGCAGATAACACTACATGACATAATCACTCGCATGCACAATGACATCATGACGGGGTGTCAGCCGGGACCTGGATGCCCCTGCAGCTAACCTAGACTAATTGAGTACAGGGTGACAACACAGGAGCACAAATGGGAAACAGCGGCAAAGTGTTGTCACTCTCTAATAGGAAGTGCCTGAATAAGGACCTTCATGGAAGCATTTATTTAAATGAAAGCTGCACACTGAAAATGACATTTGAAATTACATGATCATTCATGCACTCTTGATGGCTGCAGTTACATATTTTTTATAATATGAAAGAATGATATGTGCACACCTTTGCAATATTTAGGTACATAAGCTGAACATTTTGATGAGAAAATTATTATTAGACTAAAAACACTAAGCACAGTAAAAATAGCTCACACCACTTAGTGAATTGACCCAAATGTGATATTTCAGTGGTCTTCAGTCTCCTTGCACCATGTTTTTTTCTGAACATGAGCTGCAGTATATATTAAATATTTCGACTTCACACAGCAAATTTTTTTCTTATCTCCGTAACTCCTTCCGAGCACAATTAAGCATGGAATGTGATGAGAGCATTAAATGGGCAGTTCTGGGGCATGCATTTTAATATCTTTACACAACCTAGTCATTATGAAAAATGAAGTTGTATACCATACACTGCAAAGTATACTTTGCTAATGATTTCAAAGAAGTGCTAGAATGCCAAGTTCGGTATTTGTATTACTTTGGCATGCAGATATCTGCTTGTAAGGAATTATGCCAAAAATGTGGTATCTCCCTACATTCCTCAGATTTAATATGTTTTCCAGGCCAAAGAATCATCGAGCCAATTACATGCTGTTCATTCAATCCTGGATTATGGCTGATTGACAGTGAAATGTTTACCTGTAGAAAACGTTACAGATATGATCTCTCGTTGTATTTAAGGTTTGACAGTTTTGATTAGTGATTATTTCTATTATTCTAAAGTGGCATTCTGCCAGTATGTGTGTAATACTTTAAATTTGGATACACCTCAATCATCAACTGGTTCCTTACAGATAGGGATAATTTATATTGAGAGTTTTCCTTTCCCGACATTTTCTGAGAATTTCTTCAGGGATTTCAGAAAAAGTTCACCTTTTTTGGAAAATACAGGTCAACCATGTAGGCAAAATTTAGGTATAGTTAAAACTTTTTTCCTCCTGGGTGGAGGGGTTTGAACCGCAACCATTAATTTTATTTTTCCTGATCACAGTTGTCAGCAAGAGTGAAAATGATCAGCAATCCAAAATTTTAGAGTTGTCACCAGTGCAGGAGGTGAGGGCACATTTTCCAATCAGGACACTTGCATGGGTGTCTAAGAGAGGAAACACCCCTCATAAGAGATTCACTCTAACATTTTCAGGACAGGTGGTAAAGGGAGTTCTCTCTAACAGGAACAGCAAAGAACAAAGAGCACAGAATACACTGATGGGTTTTAAAGTGACATTAAAGTTAAAAAAATGTTTCCCTCCCCCCAATGTCAATGTCAGCACTTACCTTAAATGATGTCTCTTAATCCGATCTTCTTCTTCTTTCCTGTCCTTTTCAGCCTTCTCTCTAGCGCTGCGGCAGGTCTCCGATCCAGCGCTGACTCCTCTGTCCTTGCTGGCACTTCGATCCCGTGGTGTCTGCATGCGGGTGCACGTGTCCATAAACTTACCTTGCATCTCTCCTCGCCTCCCGGCCAAAAATCCTGGCCGCCCGAGTAGTTTTGGATTTTCGTGCGGGAGCGCGCGGCAAAGACGGGGTAAGTTTAAACCGCTGTTAAAGCGTTTTGGTTTTTTTTTCACTTTTTACTGCTTGCTAGCAGTAGATATATGAAAAAAATGGAGGGTTTAGAAACCTTCCAACTTTTTGCGTGCTTTTTTTTGGGTGGGGTGGGGTTGCTTTAAATGGCTCCTGATGGTTCAGACCTGTTATTGTGCCAAAAAAATGCCACATATTAACCTCATTATTTTATGAATTTTTAGCCAAAAGAAAAAGTAGACATTGAAAAAAATAAGAAAAAAATACAAAATACAAAGAAAAATAAATAAACGAAAAAACCCGAATTGTACAAAAACACACCCATTAAATAAAAAAGTCTTTTTTTGTGGCGCGGTTATTAGCAAATGTTTTAGCACATTTCACCTAGGAAGCTCAGCGAGTAAAAATAAAGGAGGTGAATCTCCCTAACAGAGACACATGCAACAATAGAAACTTGACAGGGGTTTTAACATTTCTACAGTCTATTCAATGTGCTGGGGTGCCATTCACACTAAATAGCACCACAACACACACAAAGCAGGAGTGTTGTTATTGGGGTAATGAGTGTTTTAACTCACGTTGCCACAAGTCTGCATGGGCCCTTTATTTTTTTCTATATACACAGAAGATATTTTGTATAGCTGTTTATGGGCCTTGCTAGTCTGGTAAGAACCACATTTTATTTCATTCTATATTCTGATTAATTTAATATGAAATCCTAAGGCTTTATATGTGGGTTTTGAACTTTAATACACGCTCGGTTCATGAAATATATTTTAAACTTGTTATGGCAAGCCTTGATACTTTCATCCCAGATTTGTAAAGAATTTGAAGTATGGCCTTTAACAATGTTATCCTTAACACAACAAGTTCCAAAACATAATTCGCTAAAAATTCCTTGACTATTTAACTAACGATTTAAATAAATCATATGCTCTAATTGCACCCCGCCATTTCAAACACATGATGATGAACTATGCACGTTTACTTTAATTTTTCCTCTTAAAAAAGAGAGAAGTTAATGAAAAAATGATCTATTGTGCTATGGTTGTGCAGGTTTCTTTAAAAAAGAAGGCATGATAATTTAATGGTTTTTTTTCTTTTAAGTGCTCCTTTTTTCTTGTACAAACAAAAACTACAAAATCAAATTATTCTACTTCATGAAGTAGATATTTTTGCATAAAAAGTTAAAATTCTTATTATGCAGAAGTGAATTATGTCTTTGGACACATGTCATTATGTATCTTCATCTATTGGAATATATATATATAGAGTATATATCATTATAAGCTGCATAACTTACCAAACATTGGTATATACATTTAGCTATTGATTCTGTAAATAAAATGATAAGAGAAGTTATTTAAATGTAACTTATGGTAATGACATATTCTTAAACCATATTAGTAAACTTTAGTAACAGTTTAGTAAACCTTTGTGTTCGCAATAGCTACATTAACAAAGTGAAGGGAAAGAGTACTTAATATACTATATACTGTATGGCAGAAAGTATGTGGATACCTGACTATAACACTTATTTGAGCTTGTTGAACATTCCTTTCCAAAACCATGGCCATTATTATGGAATTTCTCCCCTTAGCAGCTATACTGCCCTTCACTTTTCTGGTAAGACTTTCTATAAGATTTCAGAGTGTGTCTGTGGGAATTTGTGCCCATTTGGTAGGCCAGGTAGCAATGTTGTACAAGACAACCAGGCTAGCAATAAGAGTTCTGATTTAATGTCAAAGGTATTTATTAGGGATGAGGTCAGGGCTTTGTGTTGGCCACTTGTGTCCCTCCACAACAAACTCAATAAACCATGTTTTTATTTACCTAGATTTGCGCGTAGGGCACAGTCATACTGGAACAGAGAAGGACCCCTAACTGTTGCCACAGAGTTGGAGGAGCACAATTGTCTAACATATTGTGTTTGTATGGTATGGTATAACTGGACTCTTCAATAAAACACTTGAACTCAATAATTCAGATAGATGTCCAAATACTTTTGACCATATAGTGTAGGTATAATGGTCAGGTGTGCTCAAATCTTTCTCCTTATAGTGTATTATTTTGCACTGAAATATACAAAGATATTATATATATATATGCTGTATGTGTTTGTGTTTGTTTCTTAATAATTTAGAAAGCTTAATCTATGGAAATGTTCTTGTTCAGAAATGGTATCAAACTGGTCAGCAGATGGAATATTTAAACACTGTGATGCATTAGGCTAAATTCCTAAAGCTCTAATGACCATTATTTACTATACTGATGGTTATTTCCACAATGAGATGAAGATAGCAATATCATGGCTAAAAATAATGATTAATAGCAAACAAGCTGGCTAGTGTCCTTAAGTGGCAGTTTTACTATTAACTTTCATGCAAAAGTTTGATATATTGTATTGCTAAAAGAACTCTAGCTATTCTCTTTTATGCTACTAAAGTATTTATGTCATTAAAATATGTAAATCTCTGGTTAAGTGCAGTATCTGATAGGTTTTGTTCAATGCCTCTTTTCTTTTATTTTTAGATTTTGAAATTAGAATTAAATTTCAGTATTTTTTAAAGAAAAATGGGGAGGTGGGGTTTGTCTTGCTGTATTGTATTATATAGGGTTCTTAGATGAGAAGGTAACCAGGTGTGAGAATTGTAGTATTAAAAATCTAAATAGCCATTTTTAACACATTCCATAGGGAGTTGAATTTCCTAATTTAAAATAACTGTTGGGAAAGACTAGGAGTGTTATTCATAAAGCTGCCAAAGGCAGCCGAGTGAACAACCAACCCGAAGTGAATTGAGCGGAACGCTGTTCGGCTATTCACTTCAGGCGTGTACGGCTGATTTCAGCCATACAGGTCCCGGCCAATACATAGCAGGTCCAGGCCAATGAATAACAACTTGGCGTACCATGTGTTATATAAAAAATATAACCAGAGTGACCACCATAAACATTACAATCTGATTGTACAATGGTCTTTAGATTTACCAAAATCTGTGCAATATGAGGACAAACTAATATGTATCCAATCAGGTGGGCACTCATGCTACATACAGTGGTTGTCGGCAGATATGCCAGGGATTGTGCAATCAGATTGTATAGCATAGTTTCACTATCATTTTATAAGGTATGTTAAAATCAAGTTTAGGGTCAGGGTTAAAGTATATAAGTCATTTTTTTGGCTTGAGTTCGAAAGGGTTAGATGTCCGGTTTTTTATTACTCTCTTTGTACCTGTTGGGAAGATTCACTCTCTCCATTTTGGCATGTTGGCCACTATCACTTGGACAGAAAGCCATGGGAAATCCACAATTTTACAGCTCTTACAAGAGGTGAGGGCATCTCTTCTGGTGACAGTTGGATGGGTTCCCCCTTAAGTTGGAGAGATTTCTTCATACTTGGTGCTGTATCTCATCTATAGAAAATGCAGGAAAATTGCTCCAACAGGACAGAGAGCAAAAAAATAAATAAATGGTTTTTAATCATTCCCTGCTCTATCAGAAACTAAAAAAAAACATTTGGCTTTATATACACTTTAAGGGGGTTGGGATGAAATTAAATGTTAAGGACCCATTTTAGGGATTAAGTGTTTTGCATATAGTCCACCCCCCCAGGCATCCACATGCGCTCTCCACCTGCCCGATGCAGCATCCCTTCCTGTCTAAGCTATGGCGTTGACTGGTGTCAAAGCTTAGATGAGGGGGGATGTTATGAAACCCCCACACATGTCATTGTTCAGTCCAGGTGATTGACTGTCATATTGGGCACATCTCCTGCTCCCCCATACCTGAAAGCCCCACTATGTTAGCAAAGATCCCGACACTGTGGGAAGGCATCGAGGGAGCGTGGGAAGGTGGACTATGTATAAGCACTTTCACTTTTTACTGGCTAGGCAAATTACAGTGTCTATTTAGAGTCTGCTTCGTTAGAGGACATTTGGTCTTTTTACTTTGTTTTAGCTCCAAAAGCCCTGTTCTGAGATCTGTTCTAGGCTCCCGACACCAAAATGTTTAATATACTGCACGGACCTTTTTGCAGCATCCAGAAAGTTGAAATACATTATTGCAGTGTAACAGAGCTCCAGCTAAAAATAAACTCCTGCTAAAATTTTTCTGTAGCATTTTGTTTGCCAGATACCATTGTCACACAATGTTTCCAATCTCTGCAATGAAATAACTCAGGATTTTAAAATAGATGTGGGTCCTTTTTGCTTTCCATTGGTGTTTTAGAGTCAAAATGTTCACCTTAACCATCTGTTTGCATGTCCATAATGCAATAATAGATGGGTTCTGCTTCTGCATTTTTTCATATCATTCTTTTCTCATTTAAACCATGCTTAAATAAATATTTCATAGTATTGCGTTTCCATAACTGAAACTCATAAATACTAAGAACTTATAGTCGCCAGGTGTTTTTCATGTGTGGAATGAAGCCATCCGCAGTTAAGGAGGAATTTAGAAGAGGAACGCATCTGACAAGATCTCACTTGCAGGGATAACCTCGGTGGCTGTGAATTGGCTTAATCTCAGCTGGCAACTGTGAGCAGTTAATAAATTATCTCACAGTGGTCTCTGGGATTATGTTAAACACTGCAATTCCTTCACTTTATGGATCAATAGGTCTGCACAAACATCTCAATCAAAATTTTGTGGAGCTGTAAAAGGCCAAACACTATGCAAATGAACAGCCTCTAATAACTGATCAAGCTTATTTATTCACCACAGTAATGAATTGTCTGCTACTTTGCCTACAAACTACAGTATATGCTACAGGACTGCAGGATGTTTGCAGATTGTCAAGGCTAAGGGCTTGGACACAAGGATGCAATGGTCATGCTCAAGAACCTTCTACTTCTAGGTGTACACTGACCCTAGACAAAGTGATCCCTTCACCCACTGATACTTACAATGCCAGTGCCCCCGACTGCTCTATCTTACATCACAACTAGCAAAAATACCCATAGATTCTGGGTAAAGGGGAGCATATGACCACTTTCTAGGCCCAAGAACTCTGATAAGACAAAGGGTGTGATGTCCTATACCAGCCAAAGCTGTGGCAGAGAAAGGAACGGCGGGTGAGCACTGGCAAGATGAGTAACACTGGGACAGGGGGTTCTTTTACAGTCACATTTCCCAGAATGGCCATATAGTAGAGCTATGTAGACACCTCTCCGGTGGCCCCTGTCATCTATCTTTTCTCCATTCCAGCGCTGCAGCCTCTATAAGCCTCTTTGGGATTTGACACTTCTGATCCTTAAAGGACCACTTTAAGGATTCTCACAGTTGCTTATAAGGGGTTTGAATGAGAAGGCCCATGCTTATAAGGGGTATGGAGGACCAGAGCTACGAGACAAGGCTACTAAATTTAAACATGTTCACATTGGAGGTGAGGAGATTGAGGGGGGATATGATCTCCATGTACAAAATGTTCAATGGTGGCAGCAACATTAGCGATAAACTGTTTAAAATTAACTCCATTACAAAAACTAGAGGCCACCACCTAAAATTGGTGGAAAAAAAATTCCAGCACAAGGGGCGAAGGGGGTTCTTCACAGTAAGATCAGTTAGGGTCTGGAACTCACTGCCACAGGCGGTGATTTCAGCAAAGAATGTGGAATTGTTCAAGAAACTTTTGGACGATTTCTTAAGGGACCGTAATATACAGGGGTACAGGTACTCCTAGAATGAGATCCTAATAGGTTGGACTTGATGGACTAATGTCTTTATTCAACCTCAAATACTATGTAACTATATATGCTACTGCACAATGCAGTTTCAAACAGGTGCATGTTTTCAGCATAAAGCTGAGCTCCTTTTTCACACATCACTAATCATTCGTTAGGAATTGGGAAAAATATAACGGTGTAATTGCACAGTTACCTGATACAATCCCCAGTCAAGCCATTCCCACACAGAATGTAAAGTGACTAAATGGCAGTATTGTGCACCTGCAGAAGAATAAAAGTAGATCTGTATGTTTAAAAGATACATTTTTAAGGTCATACAAAATCCATTAAAAAAAAAATCAATCACACAAGGTTAAAAGAAGAAGTGCACATTTCATGAAAGCCCCCCACCAAACCAGACAGCTGTAGATAGTGCAGTTTATACTGCCCTGTTTGCCAAGGATTAGCACAGGGTTCCTCACCATAGTGGCTGTGAATTTGGTAATGTAATGAGGTTTGCCATTAAGAATAATTGCCTTCCTCATCTTTAGCTCATCACAGGTGTCCAAGGACGGCCATTTTTCTCAGTGGAAAGTGCCTGTTTAAAGCATGTCAGGAGTGTTGGGAGGAGTAGCACTGCACTTACCCTTGGCAGACAAGGCAGTAGGAAATAAGCTTTCCATATATTTCTGATTAAAATTGTTACACTTGAACTGACTCAGGAGGCATGACCTAACTTGTGAATAACCCCTTTCTCACAGCGTGGTATTTATTTTTTGCTCATGACTGCCCTGAAAACAACCCTGTCTTTGAATGTGAGCCTGTAAAAATGTATTTCCATGTGTTTCCTGGTTCCAGTACTGCCCTCTCTTTGAGCCCACTAGCACTTCAGCCTAAATGACTAATGTATACATATATGAGATGAAGTAAACCTGTGAAGATAGAAATATAGGAGCTGCTACCGTTGACTTGCCTTTATGAGAGGCAGCCATAAGAGCTATTGTATTGGTCGTGGCTTCTGAAGCTGGTGATCCACTGACCTGCTTGCAGGGCAGAAGTTCAGACTTTTCAGATCCCACTGACTGTATGATTGTTGCACATCAGTGACTCCCCAGGCAATAAAGGATAAACTTGTATAGTTCACTAATAGGTTTTCAAAATCACATAATTGCACACTCAAAAATGTCCCATTAAAAATAGCTATGCACTGCTCAAAGTCAGCAGGACAAAGCCGAAATCAGAGCAGTGTGTGGCCCCAATGGTACTCCTGTGTTCCACAAAAAAAATTTTCATCAACTTTTGTCGAAGGTGCCAGTCTGAAAATTCTCAGTTAAATAGTTACAGCAGATAATTGTCTGTTTTGGTATTCTGACAACGGCACACCCACTGCTGTCAGAATACAATAGCCTATCAGGGTAGATTCAGCAAGTGGTGCTGAATGAGAAAAATAATGATCATTGTATGGCCAGGTTTAGCGAATGTCTGCATGGAAGGCAGCTAATGAATGCAGATCAAGAATTATTTTCCATACAGTCACAAATTTTGTTTTTGATGTTGAAGATACTGCATCAGGAACTGATTGGATGATTATCAATTACCATCAGTTCCTAATGCATTGCCTCCAGCATCTAATCAAGCAACACATCATTAAATGAACAAACTGCTTTCAATGTGTTTCATTCAACGGTTTAAATGTATTTGCTTATTTTCTCATATGTAATAAATATCAGGAAAATAACAGAAAGTGTGATTCTGTCACTCTTCCCATTCCAAAAAAGGAAAAGGAAAAATCTTTGAATATATCATTGACAAATGCAATGAAACATACATAGATATGCTAATCATTTTAGAAATATAGTAACGTATTTATTATACCTAAAACAATAGTCTGGACATGCTAAAATGACTTAGAATTCTTGTTAACTGCCTAATGTATGAATTCTAATAAAAAAGTATGAAATAGACAGATTATTGGAGCAGCAAGCTTTAAAAAAAACTCCCACTTTAAAGCTGACTGTATATATTAGGGGAAAGTCTACAATGCAGGCATGACCCAGCTGCCTTAAGATACCCTATTTATACAGATTTTCACATAACAGTAACAAAATATTGGTTGAATTGGGGCTTTATATAGGTGCCATACCACAACAATTTAAAACATTATGTAAAAAACATTGTCAACATTGTCATGGTATGGCACCTATAAAGCCCCAATCAAACCTATATTTTGATACTGTTATGTAATGGGGGTGTGGTGCCCCATCACTCGTCATCCATTGCAAAAATTACCTGGAACAGATTTTCACACAATTTTTAACCTTTGAAGTAAGGTTGGGGAGCACAGCCGGTTAACACTACTTGTGCTTGCCTAAAAAACACAATAGCAAAAAACTCCAGATCTGCTATTTTTTAATATATTGGTTAGCTAGTGATGTCTTGTGTCTTCTGTCTGCTAATCTATCAACATCCTTTGTATGTAAATATATTTACTTATTAATAAACGTATTAGTTCATTGATTGGCGTCCGTCTGTGTGTTTTTTGCATGTTTACAGTAAAAAAAAAAAACTTTTAATACATATTGCATAATGCCTGTTAATTGGAATTGTGTACTCTATAAAAGCAAAAAAGGCTTTGTTCACTTGTCTAAACTTATTGAAATGTATTTTTACCGATCAACCCAATTAACTACAGGAAAAGGTTCAGTTCTTTCCAAAAGAAGCAATGATTTACAGCCTTCAGATCAATAAAGTGGACCTTTACCCCCTTTGACTAAAAATCACACCAGCATACAGCTCTACATGCTGATATGAAATCATCTTACATTCATTACCTAAGGAAACATATTTTTATTTGACTTACAATTTCTTTTTTTCCACTTCCTGGTCCACTTTGGCACAAATGATGTAATCATGCCCAAGCATTGCATTCTGGGATGCTTACATCAGCAGTGCATTCCTGGGAAATCTTATCTATAATCTCACAAGATCTCAGGGAAAGGCATTTTCCTCCCCTGAGATGATGTGCATGGTCACATGTCCTAGTCACATGTGCCAGAGTTCCAGGAAGTAAAGGGAGATCTATTAATCTGCCCTTATGAAAAATGGCCACTGTCAGAAGCATGGGGAAGAAAAGAAAAATAAGGTATTCACAGAATAAAAAGCCGGCAATTATCTAGAAGTATTCGTTTGTAGATTGTAATTACTAAACATTTCTAAAGGTGCCTTGGTTGTTATTTTGAAGATATGGGTAAAGTTCCTCTTTATCCTTTACAGAAGAGCTGAAAGTCTCTGCCCTTACCTGAGATCAGCTGTGGTGACAGGCATTGATTATATGGGCAGATTCTGCTGCTGTTGCGGTTAGAACTGAAGAGGTTTCTGTCTCAGTATTTGCCTTAACAACTAGTATGTCTCAGCTAGGATGATTGTGGATAATGAAGATTGCAAATCACATTCATATCTCACATAGAAGAAAGCCAAAACATCAAACAACTTCCCTCTGTGATTAGGTGGAAAGAGTTCCTGGGGAACCTACCAGGTTTTCTGGACAGCAAACACCCTCCTATGCTTGTTGTACTTACCTTTAACTCTAACCCTCTCCTTTTCTTTGACTTACTAGAATTTACTGTTGTGTACATTCGGGATTTGCTCTTCTTCACAGTGTACACAGTGCTGTAAATTCTCCCTCTGCAGCCACAAAACAGTGTTTGGGCCTGGTGATATGCTGCTCAAAAAGTAAGTGCTAAATAGGAGTCTGTTTGACCAGTCTCACCTTAGGCTTGCAACTGGCATAAAAAACACTCTACCGCTAATGACAATGGTTTGAATTTCAGTGCTTTTCTCCTCCACTTCATCTCTTTAATGACGTTCTGAAAGGGTGGATAGACACTGATTGAATACGAAAGTATCAAAAGCAATGGAAGGGAGCAAACTATAGCTTATCAGGAATTGTGGAAATTGCAAACTTTGATTCCAAACCCACTGAAGGATTCTGTGGATCGGTGTTTTCTGTGCCTCTCCTGCGGTTTCTCACATATTCCCCCACCAGTCATCCAATCACCAGTACTATCAGGGGGGCATCTATGACATAAGGAAGTAAAGTTCTGCCTCTACTAAGATGGCCACACGCCATGCAGGACATGCATGGTTAGTCAGGAATAAGGAAAATAATAGCTACATGAAGCCTACATATTTTTAACTTGTAACTAAGTACTTGAATCTGACCTGATATCAGCCTCTTGCAGTCCTGTACAGCAGAGCTCAGAGAGGGAGGTGGGGGGAAGCAGCACAAGGATCCAGACAGACGTGTTGTTGTGCAAGCAACCATACTGATAGGAGAAGAAAGCAGAGTCACAGAGGTGAGTTCTTCAGTCTGCAGCTTCTCCTTTTAATTACATTAAAAGGAGAAAGGGGGTGAGGAGGACATCTGTAAATGAAAAATTAGATTCCTCTCCCCTGTCAGGCAGGACTATGCTCTGTGGCAGTGATGTGTACATTTCAGGACTTGGTTAACAGAAATGCAAATCCCTTCGGCCAGGGCAGCCTTCAGAAAATTTGGGGCCCCTTAAACAACTGTAGGCCTGCCCCCCCCCAGGCTTTTTTACCCGGCTGTCCCATTGAGTCCGCCCACCGGTCGTCCCTCCGGGTCCTTCAATGCACTTTTATTTTAACACTGTTACAACTTAATATATGAAGTTGAAATTAGGGCTGCAGCTAACAATTATTTACAAAATCAATTAGTTTGCCGATTATCAAGTTCGATTAATTGGATTTTTTTTAAAAAGGCTCCAGTGATGGACTACTAGTTTGTATTGAGATTGTAGTCCATCACAGGAGCAAGCTTGGAAGAGTGGAAGTAAAAAAAAGTGTGGTGTGTAATATAGTACATTATACAGCGTCACAATGCAGAATACCAGCAGCTTTAGAGGAATACAACAAATCGCCGCAATAGTACATTATACTATAATGTACTATTGGTGGGATTTGTAGTCCTCTGTAGCTGGTGGTATTCTGCAGTGCACTGTATATACTGTATTATTGCTGGGATTTGTTGTTCCTCTATAGCTGGTGTTATTCTCCATTGCGCTGTATAATGTATTATTACTGGGATTTGTAGTCCTCTATAGCTGGTGGTATTCTGCATTGCACTGTATATAATGTATTAATGCTGGGATTTGTTTTTTCCTCTATAGCTGGCGGTATTCTCCATTGCGCTGTATAATGTATTATTACTGGGATTTGTAGTCCTCTATAGCTGGTGGTATTCTCCATTGCGCTGTATAATTATTATACGGAGCATGCAGAATACCACTGACCAGTTATAGAGGAACAACAAATCCATTATACAGCGCCACACTGCAGAATACCACCAGCTATAGAGGAACAACAAATCCCAGCAATAATCCATTATACAGTGGCATAATGCAGAATACCTCTGACCAGTTATAGAGGAATACAACAAATCCCAGCAATAGTACATTATACAGGCTGTTTAATATATTATTGCTGGGATTGGTTGTTCCTCTATAGCTGCTAATGTTGTGCAGTGTGCCGTTTTTTTTTTAAACTGGAAACATTAAAAAGGTTTAGAATGTCGTTGCTGAGTGACTTACTTTGAATCGTGGGCCCTTGATTTGCGGCAGCCAATTTAATTGACAGCTGACTAATCGACGATGGAAAACGTTGACAATGTTTTCCATTGTCGATTTTAATCTACTTAATCGAATAGTTGTTGCAGCTCTGGTTAAAATGTGTATTCCAAGTCATCCGTGCATTCAATATTTGTCCCTAGGTGACATTAGGGGTCTGAAAGACCCCTGATGTCTCCATAAAGAGGACCTGTCACACCCTATCTGCTATTACATAGGGTGCTTGTTAGCCCCTATGTGATAGTAATAGTGTTAGTGTAAAAAAAAAAAGTGTTTAAAAATTAAAGTCACATAAGAAAAATACAACAAAATACACCCAAAATAAGTCCCCCGCCCCCACGTGCACACACATACACACGTTGGTGCTCCTACGTGCGAAAATGACAATTGTGCTACACGTGTTACATATCGGCGCAAATGTCAGAGTGAGAGCAATCATTCTAGGGCCATCAATCACTATTAGCACTAAACCGATGAGCGGTAAAAGTGTTTAAAATGTTCCCTATGGGAAATTTTGGGTATTTACATTTTTTGCGGGTTAACGGGCGAACACAATTTTAACGCTTGAGATGTTTGGTATCTATTTACCCGGCGTGACCCCGTTTTTCATATTTTACCAAAAAATTGAGTATGGCCATGTTTCTGTGCACTTTTAATTTCGTTTATTTTTTCCTAAAAATATGGGTTTGATAAACATTTGCGCAAAAACTGTGCGACATAAAAAATTGCAACTAGCATGATTTTATTCTACAGGGCCTATGCTTTCAGAACATATATCATTGTGTGGCGGTTTGAAGCTGTTTTCTAGCCAAAACTTTATATATTATCATGTGTGTGCAAATGTAAAAAAATGCCCCAGACAGCAAGTGGTTAAAATGTGCACATTCAGTTTTCTGCTGTTGTAAAGTCATGAATAAAGCATGTTTATTGTGAAGGGGAGGAAGTCTGTCAGGTAGGCATGCACTGAGCTCCATAACTTCTGTCTGCCCCCCCCCCTCCCTCCCCCCTAGTG
>NW_017306340.1:345249-351595 GCF_000935625.1 Nanorana parkeri
ACAGCGCCTATGTATAAAACAGCTCCTATATACTGTATGTCATTTGTATATTTACCTGTTTGCCTAAAGATTTTAGACATTGTTGCAATGGAATATGTACTGTAGCTTTTAAGCCCCATACCAGAAAAAACTGCATCGGTCAAGACGTTAGCATACAAGTTTTTAAATTTAAAAGATAAGAAAATGTATTTACCTACAGAAAATTCAGCTCTTAAAAAAAATGTGTGGCTACAAAGACAGTGGTAGTAGGTGTAACCACAGTAAGGGGGTTACAGTCTTTTTTTTCAGTCTTTTTTTCTGAAATGTTTTTTATCATAAAATCTTTAGAGAAATAGTAATAAGAATATTATGTTAACATACATGCCAATAAAGACAAAAAAAAGCAAACCATTCAAAATAAAATGGAGAGAAAAAAGAAACAACAAAGGGGAGGGCGAAGCGGGAAGAGCAAGGATGAGGAGAGGAAAGAATAAAAGTGGAACACAGAGAAAGGAGGGATAAAAAAAGAATCAAGAGACAGTAGATAGGACTTGGTGCCTAGCCCCCCTTCTCAAAACTCATCAACCCTGTAAGAGGGGAAGGGGGGAAAGGACCCCTTACTCAGCAAAATGCTTTAGCACTGTGTGTAACTCATCTACATCTACTGACCATTAAAAGACCTTGAGCTCTACCTACAGTACTCTCTTCCAACAACCTATGCCAATGTCTTGACCCAAAACTCAAACCTGTTGGTCCATAAAATTCCACTCTAAATTATACAAATAAAGAAGTATAAGCAAAACCAGATTTTAAATGTTCCCAACAACTCCAGATAGGCAGGAATGCTGTCATTCTATCTTGCTTAGTAAGCAATATTTCTTCCATTTCTTGCATTTGGTTTACCTGCATCTCTCACTCCTTAATTGTTGGTGGATATGGGGATCTCCTATGTCTGGGAATGGCCGTTTTAGCAGAGTTGAGACAGTGGTTTTGAAGCAATCATCTATATGAGCTCACAGAGCCCACACGAGCATGCAACAGACATATTTCAGGTTTATAAGCCAATTCACACCCACAGATTCACTAGATCATATATAGACATAAATGCTGTATTCTAGGACAGGCCCAAAAAAAACTGCCACTAGTCCTCTGTAAATTTCACATCCAGCATCTCTTACCATTTGTACTTGAAATGCAGAAAGGCTGATGAATCCATCTCAAACAATAAATTGTATTAGTAGGAAATAAGGTGTCTAGATCCCCATTTGCCTAAAACCACAAACTTAAAGCTGGTCAAATTTCTATTGAACTTCTCAAAGTTTGAGGAAGAGGGGTACAGTCTTGAATATTGGTTATTCACAAATGAACTGAACCCAATGATCATGTACCTGAGATATGTCCATGGGATATAATATTACAATAAGGTTTGTACATAGAAAAGGTGTAATAATTTCATCTCACTAGTAGGTCACTGCATATTTACACCATTACATGGTTCCCCTAAATCAATGTAACAATTAGGGCAGCTACAAGCAAAACAAACAATCATCTTTTTTTTAAAAAAAATCCAAATTACATATGATAGGACTTATGTAAACCTAAAGCCACAAATCTCAAACACATGTCAAATTGTTGAAATGACCTAAAGCATAATATTACTTAATTCACATTGCTTACTTACTCATGCTGATGTGCATCCAAAAAAAACTAATCATTTTGTTTCCAAAGAATTATTTGAACATAATGCGTTTGGTCTCTATGGGACAAACGTGAATCATTGCTTGCTATGTAGGGAATTACCGTACTGCCACATATTCTTGTTTGTTAAGATTTCAGGCTTGATAAAATCCCAGCAGCCTTTTACTGCAAACATCTAAATGGGGAAAATGGGGAATGAGAAAAAAAACTAAGACAGATCTGTGTTTGGAAGATCTCACTAAAAGCAGAGATAGAGTATGTTTTAATGTGGGAATATTTGGTCAGATTATGAATGAAAGAGAGTAAAGGGTAAGTGCCAAATAGTAGAATAGTACAATCATGAATTGAAATATAACACCAATATTCTGACTGTGATTGTTGTGTTAGTGATTTATCCCTTGCTTAGACCTCTATTCCTGGCCTGTATAGGCAGATATAATCACTGTGGACAATCTTTTTCAGATAGCTGAACTCACCAAATACCTTTTAATCCACGGATTGCTTTATTGCTTGCAGCAGGTTACAGCAGACAACAGGATACAGCAGATGAATAAACAGACAGTATTTGAATGTAATGTTTCCAAGCATGGAATGCATATTAACCTGTGGTCATGTTACTGTCAGACATTTTTATGCCGGAAGACTACTTGGAGAAGAAGGGGAAATACATCATAGATGGGAGGGAACATAAAAAAACATGGTGCAATAACCCAAAACGACAACAAGATGCCAGTATAATAACCATCTACTAATGGCACTGACCAAAATGGCTTAAAGGAGAATTATAAGGCGAGTGATTTTCACTCAGCCTCATAATCTGAGCCGACAATGAAACTGTCACAGGTTGGCTCAGGAGATCGGGAAGTGAGCGAACACATACCGTAGCTCGCTCACTTCTCGATCTATCCCTGCAGAGAGCCGTTACTGTCACTCACGGCTCCCTGCAGGGATTCCCCCCTCCTGCCCGATCCTCCAGCGCTGACTGGCGGAACGAACGGGGGAGGGGCCGGGTACAGCTGGCTCTGCCTCTAGGTAGGCAGAGCCAGCTGTCACTCACGCAGCTAGGTGGATCCAGACAGCAATGTCGGGATCCGTTCCGGCTGCGGCGTCCCAGTATACTGCGAGCTGTAGCTCACGGTATACTGAGCTTTGGATGATGGGAGGACGCTAGTTTGTGTCCTCCCTTTACCCTTAGGAGAACTATGGGGAAAAGCCCTAACCCCATAGTTCTCCTTTAAGGAAATTAACTATGTGATTCTCATTTCACATTAATAAGAATATTAACTATGACTATGCCTTGTGTCATATTTTTATAACTGTGTAACAGCATAACCAACATACCATGAAGGTCTTTCCGAGAATATTTCCCATCAACCTCTGTTGCAGAGGAAGTTTACTGACATGACATGCAAGAGCCTGTTAGAGGTCAGCAACATGTTATATGATTAAAGACCACTGACAAACTACAAGAGACTACTGAAAACCACCAACATGCCACAAAAGACTACTGTCAGCCACAGACGTGATACAAGAAACTAGCAGAGGCCTCCAGCATACTGCAACAGACTATGCATGGCCAATTACAATAGCAGCATGTGCAAGTGAAAGTGTGGAAATGAAAGAATAGAAATAACATGATACAATGACAATGTGATAGAAAAGTCTCAAAATAAATACCCCTACATTTAAATATGAATTATATATATATATATATATATATATAATATATCCACTCCCCATTATCTCCCCCTTCATGTCCCCAGCTATCCGCTCCCGGACCCCATGTCACCTTCCTTCATACTTCCAGCTCCCAGTCTCGGTCTCCCCTTTCGTGTCCGCAGCAGCTCTATTCGGCACTGGGCAGCAGTTCTGTGTGATGAGGGGGCGGGGATTACACCGCTCCCACTCATTGGCTGCTGCCCAGCTGGATGATACTTCACGCTGCGCCCGGAACAAGGTGAGGGGAGCAGCGTGAAGCATGTAGGGCCCAGGACAGGAGGAAGAGGTCCCGGGACTGACATTAGCGCTTACCGGGATAATAAATATCCTGGTAATCAGCGGTCACCAGGGGCCCCCTCCAAGTGGCGGAACTCCAGGGCCTGGTCGCGGCTGCGACCTCTGCGACCCTGGTAGTTCCGCCACTGCATCCTATACACTCTGTATTAGTGATGCACCGATACCGATACTAGTCTCTGGGCATTTTTACAAGTACTTGTACTCTTGAAAATGCCCCGATACAAACGTTGATACTGGCACTTTACATTTTTAAATAGATTCGGCTGCCTGAGGTCCTGTACTTCCTGGGGACCTCAGGTAACCTTGTGGGGGCCTCGCGGCACCTTTTTTTGAAAGCACATCTCCTCCATCCCACTGCCTGCAGAGACCGGCAGAGCCTGGATAGCCCCACAGCCGCCCATACAGCCCTGGAGAGTCCCACACCACCAATACAGCCCTTGAGAGCCTGACATCAGGTGGTACAGCCCTGGGGAGGCCCACATGCAGCCCTGGTGAGACCCAAACGCAGCCTAGGTGAGATCCAAATGCAGCCCCACTGCAAGGGTTAATAAAATTTTTGCCCAGAGTCCTTCTTCAATTATATTCATAACTGGATATAATTGAAGTAGATGTAAACCCACTTTCTAAAGTCTTATATAAGCTTTAGCATGCTGTTGCAATTTGAAGAGTTGTTTTCAATCCTTTTAACAGTATATTGACAGTACATTTCATAACAGGAGCTGAAATTTTAAAGCCAGGATACTATCCACTTTTAAAGGTATATACAAATTCTAAAAATGTAGTTAGACTAAAAATATGGTCTGAGGTATGGGGTGTTCTTAAACAGCAGGTCTAGGGAGACAACCGAGGTCACCTTATCCTTAATCCTTAAAGTGACACTAAACTCAGGAGTTAAATCTTAAAAATGCATTTAAGTAACTTAACTATTACCAAAAAATCTTATTTGTGTGCCATTCGGCTATAGCTGTTTCCCCATGGTCCCTGTGTCTGTTGTAAATTAGCCACCATTCCAAGCTCACTCCCCCGATGTATTACAATCTCAATGCAAATTAGATTGTAATCCATCTAATTTGCATCACAGGAGCGAGCTTGGAATGGTGGCTACTTTAAAATACACACGAGACCAAGGGGAACAAAAGTAGCCAGGAAGGACAGTGTCAGCACCAATTCAGACATGATTTGAGATCTTCAGCTGAGTGATACACAAATAAGATACATTTTTGTTAATAGTTAGGTACTTTTAATATTTTACTCCTGAGTTTAGTTTCACTTTAGGCATATTTCAGTTATGTACCCCTAGGTCAAAATGTGTCTTTTGTTAAGAACACTGTTTCTTTCACTTTACATTCTACTATTGCAGATCCCAGCGCTCAGTTTCTAATACTTGTTTGTGAGATCAACTCAGTCTACTACACCCTGGAGAATGTCTATGCACCCAATGTGAAGCAACTCTCTTTCCTCAGGTGCTTGATATCCCAAAACAAGTCTATACGTCAAGGCTACCTTATTATTTGTGGAGACTTCAATGCTATTCCTGCCCTTCTTCTAGATGTCTCTAATACTTCAAGCTCCCGCAGACCTTTATTTACCACCCTACTACTAAACAAAAAGGATATAACCCCAAAGATATTGCAGAAGCTACTATTCCTCCCTTTATAATCTTAAAGATGATCTCTGTACTCCTCAGCCTTTCCTGGATGCCATAGACCTTTTTTTACAATCTTTGATACTTCCGAAACTCTCTTCCAATACTCCTGATGCTCTAAATGCCCCTTTCTCTATTGATGAACTTAAGCGAGCAATATCCAACCTACCATCAAATAAATCTCCTGGAACTGATTGTTTCTCCATTGAGTATCATAAATTATTCCAGGATATTTTAGCCCTCTATTTATTACCAGTATTTAATTCTGCTGCTTCCTCCTCTTCCTTCCCCCAAGATATGTTGTGTGTGATTATCGTCACTTTATCCAAGCCAAGCAAGGAGCCAGTTCACACCCACAATTTTCATCCTATCTCTATGCTCAACACTGACATTACATTATATGCAAAAATAAGGTGCCTGACAGAATGACGAGAATGCTTAACCTGATTAGATATGTTGAGTTGCATCGACAGCCTTCTCTAACTCTGGATGAAGAGAAGCCCTTCGATTGCATGCACTGGGGCTTTATGTCCCATACACTACAACATTTTGACCTATCTGGTAATATACTCTCGGCCATTTTGGCCTTATCTCCTACAGCACAAGTACCGTATATACTCGAGTATAAGCCGACCTGAATATAAGCCGAGGTACCTAATTTTACCACAAAAAACTGGGGAAAAATATTGACTCAAGTATAAGCCTAGGGTGGGAAATGAGGCAGCTACTGGTAAATGTACAAAATGAAGATAGATACCAATAAAATTACATGAATATTTATTTAAAAGAAAAACAATAACCTAGCTCTGTAAGTGGAAAAGGGGGTACAGGGCTACATATCATGTACTACGGATCATTTAACCCATTCATATTAGCAGAGGATAATTGTAAATCTATTGTTCAGTGCATTCTATATGTAGTATATAGTACATGTACATATAGAGTGCCTGCAACAATACATTTACAATGATCCTCTGCTAACATGAATGGGTTAAATGATCCATAGTA
>NW_017306340.1:351716-370356 GCF_000935625.1 Nanorana parkeri
GCTCCGAGCAGGGTCATCTGGCAGTCTCCGGCCACCTAAATTAGGACCCGGAGACTGCCAGATGACCCCGCTCAGAGCGCCGCCCACCGGAGCAGCAGTGACGCGACGCTCTGCAATGTAAGTAAGAAGAAACCTGACCAGCATACTCACTTTCCTCAGTGCTCGAGACGCTGACTCGAGTATAAGCCGAGGGGGGCATTTTTCAGCACAAAAAATGGGCTGAAAAACTCGGCTTATACTCGAGTATATACGGTATATAATTCTAGTTTACTCTCCTACGCATTTACTATATCTAATAGAAAGAGACAAGGCAGTCCCCTGTTGTCCATCATATCTTCTTTAATAATGGGACCTCTTGCTACAGCCATTAGGCTGAATGCCTTAATCAAAGAAACTTCTTTAGGGCAACACTCCCACAAATTAGGACTATTCGCAGATTACATCATTCTAACACTCTCTGAACCAGCTTGTTCCTTGAGGGAAATTGAAAAAACCCTTCACCTGTTTAGTATGTTGTCTTATAAAATTAATGAGGGTAAGTCCCAAGTATTACCTTTAAATTTGGACTCTATTACGAATTTGATTTCTCCTGGACTACTCAGAAAATCCCATATTTAGGCATCCATTTATTATTTCGTTTTAACTCCATATACAAGCACAACTTTCTCGCACTCTTAGACAACCTTAAGATAGAATTGTCTTGATTAAGTAAACTTGACCTATCTTGGGTCGGTAAACTATTCACTTTCAAGATGTCTATCCTTCCTAAGATTTTATACTATTTCAGGACCATCCCTATTGTACTCCCTTCGTCCTTTTTCTCTAAATTGAACAGTCTTGTTTTCCTATCTGGCAAGGTAGGAAATGTAGATTACATCGCTCATTTCTATGGATACACAAAAAATCCGGTGGCATGGGTTTCCCTAACTTGAAACATTATTACCACGCCTCTCTTTTAGACCAACTTAGAGTCTGGTTTTAAACAACACCGGACAAATTATGGTTGGGTATTGAACAATCCCTCCTACCTACGAATAACCTTAAAGCTTGGCTAATTGCCCGCTCTCTTGACAATAAGCTTAAATCTCCTGATTATCCCACAATTCTTTCTACTTTTCAAGCATGACGCCTTTTACTTAATTGTAAAGTAGGTAATTGCTATTCATGTAAGGTCCCCATTCCTCTGAAATCGTATGAATGAATTATACCCTACCTCAATCTTGCCTCATGGCGCAAAAAAGGACTTTATGATCTTCCCTCCTTTATTGCTGTCTCTACTCCATTAGATAAGTATTGTTACTCTCAAATAGCCCACTATCACCACTCTATTTGTTTTAAATCTATTTTTATTTGAATCCCCTAGCTTGGGAATTACTTCAACAAACTAAAAGCCCTAAAGGTGGCATTTCAAAATTCTCCAATTTGCTCAATAATGAATCTGAATTTAGTAAACAGAACTAAATGTAATATTCTCTGACCACCAATGGGAAAAAGAAATTAAGGCCAATTCATCCCATTCATGGTGCATAGACCATTGGGAAGTCTCACAAAAAATACTTTCTAGATGGTACCTTACCCCATATAGACTTTCCAAAATCTTTCCATCTTCTTCACCTCTATGTTGTTGTGATTGTTGTCAAGTGGGTACTCTATACCATACCTTCTGGGCATGTAAAAGTCTTAAAAGCTTTTTGCACTCTCTATTTAAACTGATGGCTACCTTTACAGGTATTTTTACTAAACCCTCCCCTGAATTGGCCTTTTTGAGTATCTCCATAGACATGTATCCCTCTACCTATAGGTCAGTTATTATGCAGATTTTTTTATCAGCCAGACTTCTTATTGCAAGTAAATGGCGATCATCGAATACTCCTTCCATGCCAGAAATTCTTCACAGAGTCTCTTCACACTGTAAGTATGAAAAGCTCACAGCTTACAGACAGAAACCAATTTCATCATAGATGGGATGCTTGGATTGCTTTCTCTAAAAATTAAACTTGGGATGCACTTGCTATCTGAAGTTTGAACTGTTATTAGTTGCATTTTTGAGTTTATATAACCCTGTTATGCCTTTTTTTACTCTCTTCCTCTTCCTCTCCCCACTCATTCTGCTCTTCTTCTCCTTCTGTTATGTCTATTTTCTTTCTACCTTCCCCTCATGTTTTCTCCTTCTAACCCCTTCCTACTAATTCCTTACAGTACCCTTCTTTGTTCATGCTACCTTTTATAATATCTTGATCTTCATACTTTCCTCAGGTTTACCTTTTTTACTAATTTCTTTCTTTTTTCCTTCATCTCTTGTTCTTCTCTGTTTGGAGTTTTATCATGATGTCTCGTGTTGCAGTGAGTTATTATCCAGTACTTAATGATAACAAAAATCAAACATCAATGCAATTACTTGTAACCCTAGTCTCATGATTACTTAATTGTCTATTTTTCTATGCAAAGTATAGAAAAATCAATAAAATGTGTGTTTTGTGAGCACGGATCCTAACTGTATAAAATAAAAATTGAAGGAAAATACAATCTTTTTTGTTAGGGTAGTGAATCAATACTAAGCCTGCTCTCCCTTGAAATTTTACTGCAGTCCTCTATGACCTATTTCAGCTTTCCAAAAAATATAGCAATCAAAAATCTGTAAAAACCATAGAGAATTGTGGTAGATGTCATTTAGAGAAATGCTACCAGATAAGTGAGAGGTAAAACTGCTCTTTAGGCATTACAGGTTTGATAAAAGAAACTCTCAAACAAGTTTATAGTTTGCTCTGCCAAAAGACAATGAAGAAAAGTATTTTTAGGAGGACAGTACAGGAAATCCAGATGTAAACATAACTTATGTGTGGGTTTTAGCATAATGGACTCTATTAAACTTTTTTTTTGGTTAAAAAAAAAATGGTGTCTTTTTTGTTAAAACGTTAGCTATACAAATGTTAAATATCTTGTTTCCTTTCAGCTTGAAATTTATTTTTTTAATTCCAGACGTCCATCATATTCACTGACCAGTAGAGGAGGGGAGGACCACTGGTTTGTCTTTAAAATGAATGACACAGTGAGAAAACGGCACTAAATGCAATGGCAACTGAACAGCACGGGTTCACACATCCTCATACTCACCGTTGCTGTTTTTCCCAACAAGCTAAATGTTACTTCTATTCAGTTCCTTTGAGATCTCTTTGCTAAACTGATCTTTCTGGCTCTCCATTTACACAGACATTTTCATGGTTTGTACATTAGTGAAGGCCACAAAGAGCACAACTGCACCAAACTGGCTTTAATTTTATCTTCTTACAATGCATAAGGTGCTTTGGGGAGTTTGATGCATGCATTTTTCAGCTACCAATCTTTCTTTTTTAGACCGTACACACCCAATATGATAAGTTTTTTTCATCCTCTGGGTAATATGAGAAGCTTTTTCCCCCAGTTCCTCAAAGATCACCCAATCAGCTGCACCAGTTGGGAAATAGTTACACAATGCGTAATCTCTAAGCCATTGGAAATAAAAAACCCAGTAAAGTGCAGCCAGACAGATAATTGTTACTCAACCAGCCAGAAAAAAATTAACTTTATGGTCCTCAATCCAGCTACCTGACTTTGACTGGTTGATAAGCTGTTGCATAGATAATTCTTCTCTCATTTTAGTTACCATTAGGTGGCAATCCCAAAATTGTTTCATTGAACCATGAAACAATATTTCTACTATACAGAGAAATGCTATACCATTTTCTTACACATATGCATGTTACAGTATATATGGACTTTTCTTTCCCCTGTTAATGTATACAAAGCTTCATCCACACACAGAAAGTGTAAGTCCAGACCTGTGACCTCTATGGCACAGGCAGATAGTATTAGTAAGTAACTACTGAATATACTGGTGGACATATCAAACTTCTGACTACAGTCTACATTACTTTCTCTTATCACACACTACAAATATTTTGCTTGTCCTTTGCAACTGCCTTGTCAGATTTTCCACACCCCATTACTTCCCCATCTTTCTTGATGTTCATTAGCCTCCCTGGTATGCCATGACCTTATTACATCATCCCCTCGGTGTCATTTACAGGCTGTTGGTGATTCATTGCTGTTCAGTGAGCGATAGTTAGGACTGGTTTGCATACTTTCATACCTTCATAAAATTTTCCATTTTCTGTTTATCAACATTTGAGTGTGATGTTTACGGTGAAGAATCTGTTAGTGAAAGAGTAATAACTCAGTTACTACTAAGTAGGGAACACGTATCGGGAACATACTGTTACTCTAGTTGTGCCTAAGACTCTGTTTACACTTTTGGCCCAGTTAAAGTATATCTAAACCAAGAAGCAAACATTTAATATTTTGTAACCTATAAGTCCTTAAATAAAGAGACTGCATTATTTTTTATTCTCAGACTTTTTTGCACCTGGCCAATCTACAAATAACACAGTTTCTATCCTAGGGTGGCTACACTTTACTCTTCCACTGTATCTGTGGATGAAGACATGGTTGTCACCCAGTCTTAACTTCAAACATGTGTCACCCAGGCTGAACTTCATCTTTTTCTCCTTATTTCCATTACATTGTTTGTGCTTTCATGGCAGATCACAGAAAGTGACAGGGATGCCGGATTTCTAGCAAGATCAACAGGTATTTTCTTTGCTTGTGGAAAATGTTTTTAAAACTAATGCAACCATCACATCTAAACACTGGTAGGCTGCACTATATTACATTTTTGGTTGGGTTTAAATATGCTTTATATACACATGAAATTGCACATAAAATGCATGATGAGATATGTGCAATTATGGTGCTGTTTTCATCTCTGCATTGTCTTCATATGTGGTTTTAAAAGTCTTACAAGCAGCATTTTTGCTCTTTTTTGACATATATGTGTCTCACATAAAGATCAATGAAACTCCAGAAAGACACATTTAAAAAAGAATAAAAAAAGATACATGTATTTTGCTTAGATTTTATTATACACATTATCTGTGCTTTCGGGTGGAGTGATCCCCCTCTCAATAGTGCCTGTATAGTTCCGGCCATAACGTCACTACGAGGAACAGCAAGGGACATGGTGCCTACAAGGTAAGTAACCACAGAACACCAATGATGGGGCACCATTCACCACTAACCCAGGGGCAAATTGCAAAAACTGGCACAGGGGCACCATTCTGACCACTGACAAAGAGACACCATTCTGACCACTGACAAAGAGTCACCATTCTGACCACTGACAAGCGACACCATTCTGACCACTGAAAATAGGGCAACATTCCACCACTAACACAGGGGCACCATTCTGACCACTGACATAGGCATTCATTACTGCCACTGACCACTGACACCAGGGCACTTAAATAAACACTGTATTTTTGTTCCTTCATTAGTCCATAAACCTTCTTCGTTGGGGACATTCATTAATTGGATTGATGTGACCACTAAATTAGTAGAAGGTATAACATGTTTTTTAATAATTTCTTCATCACTTTATACCTACCAATTCACCGTCATTCTGCCACTTCTGTTTGCAGCAGCATGCTTACAGAGGGCTAAATTATAGTAGTATAAGGGCTAAATTATAGTAGTATGATCCTCTAAAATGTGGGGATCTCACAAAAATGCCCTTCCTGACAATACATGGGCCCCAAATGGGCAAGCGTATACAATGTAGAGGCAACAATCAGTCAACTATTACAATATGCAGGCAGTAAATAGCAATCATTACAATAAATAGACAGAAAACAAACACTTGTGACAACATGTGGGTAGGAAATGAAATGAACACATGTAACAATATGCAGGCAACAAATGGGCAGATTTGACTAAATGGTGGCAACAAAGAGGCAATTATGACATTATGTGGCCAACTAGCAATTATGACAATATGTAGTCAACAAACGGGCAATTGTGACAATATATGAGCAATCATGACAATATGCAGACAACAAACAGCATTCGTAACAATAGGTAGACAACAAATGGGCAATCGTGGCATCCCCCTTTAACATCCCCCCCCCTAACCCTACCTTACCAGAAAAAATCCACAACCACCAAAAAAGAACCCCACCCCCTAGCAAAACATTATACTAGCAAAAATCCCATCTATCCCAGCAAACCTGTTCCTTAGCAACACACCAAACTTTTGCCTAGCAAACCCCATCTTCCACTGAAACCTTAAATACAGCAATGCCTAGTAGAGTGAGGGAAATCCTCTTAAACTTCCCCTCAGCTTTCTCATGTGACACACCAGAGCCAATGAGAAGTTTAGGAGAGCTTTCCTCTGCTCTGTCCACCTGTTTCTAAGGTTGGACAAGGCTGACAGCAGTGGTTCAGTAGAGCCACCAGCAACACAGCAATGTAAGTCCAGCGGAGTGGTGTGGTCCTAGAACACCCCAACATAGCTGTAGCCAGGGTGTACCGCACTCTTTAAGCATGGTGCTGTCTGTGAATAAGGTGAAGTTGTGCTTTCTCCAATCATCTAATCTTGAACAAACAAAATCCTGTTGTTTTTTTCAAATAGACTACAATCTTGATATACATTATTAAACTAAACATGAGATTGTAGTCCATCACAGGAGTGAGCTTGGAGTGGTGGCTACTTTACATCACACACACAGGGACCATGGGTAACAAAAGTAGCCACCCTCCAGGAGTAAGGACAGTGTCAGCACCAATCCAGAGATGATTTAAGGATCTACAGCTGAATGATACACAAATATCCCATACATACATACATACATACATACATACATATATGTTACATTTTTGTTAATAGGGTACTTCAATGTATTTTTAACTCATGAGTTTAGCATCATTTTAAGGGCCTTTAATAGCTGCTGATAGAAACACAAAGCTTAAAGCTGTATCTCACAATCACCAGTATCAAAGATGTTTCAGAACTGACATGACTTGAGATAAATTTGTGAATCTGTAGATAGATATTTTGCTGCAAGCTAATGATTTCCTGTCTGGTAATCTTAAAATAATTTATTTAGCGAGCTTCAGTCTCTTTTCAATTTGAAATGACTAATATTGTAAAACATTAGGCTGAGATCAGTTATTCTGCAAATATTAAAAGTAGGGTTGCACAGATACCAAGTACAGTACTCGGTACAAGTATGAGTACATGCACCGATACTTTTGAGCTCCAAGACTACACTAGAGAAAAATTCAAAAATTAGGAGGCAGCTGTCATTTGTAAGGAGCACACAGAGCTCCTGGGATTTGTACATCTCTGTTTTAATGTACAATTTTGTTTTTATAAATATAAATAAAGGGATGCACAGATACCAGTTTTGCGAGTACGAGTACTGGTACTTGCCGAGTACTTACAAGTACGAGTACTGATACATTTTTGTTTATTGTCATGTGACAGTTTTTCTAAAACAATACAGACTAATGATTTCAGGACAGTGATGGAGTGCCAGAGCCAGGTCCCAGCTGCAACCTCTGCAACCCTGGAAGTTCTCATGAAAATGGCAAGTATCGGCACTGGTACTCGAAAAGTATCTGTGCATCCCTAATTAAAAGAATGTGAATTATCCAAAATCGTGACAATTTATAATAACACAAAACATGTTATAGCAAGTATTATTAATAGCCATACTATCTAAGACAGCCAGTGGTTCAGTTATCCTTTAGTAAAGGCTTGATACTTTGATAGATCAAATTCTGTAGCTTAGTACATGGAAACAACATTTCTTCAATATTTACAAAGCATTTTCACTAACTAACAATACCAAGCAGATTAAGTTAACAAAACCTAGACGGATGGAATGGCAAAACCGGTAAATGGGGATCTTGCAGTCAATAGTTCTATATCATAAGCCTTCAGAAACACTTTTATACATCCAAAGGGTAAAAGTCACATTTGAATCACAATGGGTTTTACACAAACTTGACATACCGTTGCAGTTTAAATCATGAAATTAATGACTAATCTCCACTAATTCCAATCTCCAGTGCAAGCCAAAAATAACTATTATTTGGGATATGAAAAATATGCTGCTGAAAGATCTAAAGTTTATGGTGAGCTTTGTAATGCCAACAAAACAACATTCCTCTTCGTGGAGAAGTGTGTAGGTGGGATAAAACATGTTACTGTTTCCTGTGCAATAAATCGTCAGGAAGAGTACAGCAGTGAATTATTGTTATTGCCTGCAGTTGTCACTAAATGGTTCACATGCACGTCTACAGTTACATACAGTGTTATAACAATTGAACACACAGATAGCAGATGTAAACTAATGGAATATTCGACATGCACAGACTGGGGAAGGACATTTTCAGTGGTTTAGGAATTTTAGACTCAAATAATTAGATTTTTATATAATATAAGGGTTTCATCTCATTCAGATCCAACATTTTGCGCCTCTACAATCTCCTAAAGATTTCTCCAAATATGCTAATATGCTGTGCAATGAAACACTAAGGGGGGGTACCAACTGTAGTATTGTTCTTAAGCACTGCATTACACCATCCCTATAGAAAAATGACAAGGGCATGGGGTTTGTAATTTGTCTATAGGGATGGTGTAATGCAGAATGACATAGTGAAGAAGGGTTTGAACATTTGGATAGAGTGGAAAAAGGTTAGAACCTTTTTCAAATTTTGCTGGAGTAATTCTTCAAGTATCTTACAATATTTCATTTAAAGTCACTATACTTGCTTGTTGGGTGCTGTGGTGGAGGTAGATTTCTAAGCTCAAATTAAATGTTGGATGTCATGCTATTACAATGCTAACTCTTGCCCACTTTTCCCCACTGTCTCATGGATGGAGCAGAAAGCTAAACCTCCATGGAGTTCTTACTACTTGAGTTGCTTTTTTGATGATTACAAATAAAAAGCATGATAACTAGATGACCCACAAGATGAACTAGGGCAGGTGGCAGCGCCATAGGCAGTGTTGGTATTAGTAAACATAAATATAGTTTAAAAAAAACACACCACACAGTTTTGACAAGTCCTTTATTAATTAAAAAAAAATGTCCTCTGATGTAAATCCATCACCACTCACGTTGTCCAGCAATGTATATCCTCGTCAATCACGAAGCCCACCGCTTGCCGACACGCGGAAAGAAAAAATCTCTGTCACCCACCGCCTTAGCCACACTCACCAAACACTGGCCACTAATGACAGCTCTGCTACTTATTATAAACAAAGGAGCAGAACAAGTCAGTGATGGTGACATCACTTGCTCCGCCCCTTTGTTTATATTCAGGAGCAGAGATGTCATTAGCAGCCAGTGGCTGCAACAATGTTCGGCGAGTGCAGATGAGGAGACGGGTTACCAGGATTTTTTCTTTCATCGCATCTGATTTTTTCTTTCATCAGAGGAGCACTCTGACCAGTGGAGCAGGGGGATCAGGTAAGTCAATTTTCCTTTCTCCAACCCCTAGACATAAACACGCACCTAACCCTTGCAGTTTGGCGGAGGCCCTATTGCAAGGATAGATTTTTGGTTTGCATTGAGATGGCCTTTAAGGTAAATTATCTCATCTCCCAGAAAAAAAATAGTGATTATCAGCTGGGGGTAATTTTATGATTTTGGAAATGATCGGAGTTAAGCGTTAAAGGAAGTGACAGCTGGGTAGCAAGTAATTTCAGGAGGTCAGCAACAACAGTGCAGGTTTTCTAGTATATTCAGAAGATGTCCAGCAATGGATGCCTCCATGTTCCTCCCAGAACAGGTTTCTTTAGCAGTTCTTTCTAATCCCTATACACCCTATACCACAAACATAACCTCACACTTCAGAAAACTTATTAGTCATAATCACAACTAACAGAGCCTAACTTCTGTACGTTTGGCAGCCAATTTCTAGCAAACAGCTTTGGAAATAAAGGCCAATAAAACGCTCGATATGTGGCTTATGACTAAGGGCAATAAAAAAGGGGGCTACATTCTGTGGCACATTTAACGCCAAATAATAAAAATATACACATTTTCACATAAACGTGGGTCATAATGTTTTCATTGGAAGATGTGGTTCGCATGTGAGCTGGCAAGGTCAGTTAACACATCACATATGCTTCAATAATGGGAGGATAAGTATGAGAGAGAGAGAGAAAGAGGAGTGTCCCAGCAGTGCAGCTGAAATGAATACCTCCTTTCAACACAGTATCCACATGCCTGAAGCAGCCGAGCGTTGATCTGCTCCCTCAGCTCCCACATTGCCTCAGTCGATGCTCCTAGTCCCTGAGCGCTGCATGACTTGATTGTACGCCTGCCTGCATCATCTCACCTGCATGGGAAGCCCTGTTTATGATTTCCAACTGGAACGTTAGCTGACCTGTTTTGAAAGTAAGAGAATGAACTGTTCATTATTGTTCTCTGTCAGCTTCATTTTACAATATGACAATTTGTTACTTTGGGAACTTACGCAGTTGGCCAAATGAGCAAAGTTACCTCTTATTGTTTGTTAGCTGTGTAATATAGTTTGAAGGTTTTTTTTTTTACGGTGCATTACAAGCTCAGCTGTTCATTGCTACATTGCACATTGTCTATGTTTTATTCATGCTGTCAGAATTCAACTGTAGCCATAGAAATGTTATAAAACAGCATGCAGGGATTCTTCATTCTTGTGCCAGTATAGAAAACCTGAGCATCTAGAGGTTGTATTACTGACTCAGGAAGGTCATGAAGGGGTGAGCCAAGAAGCTGACAATCTAATATGTGAGAGTGATTTTTTGTAATGATTATAAGCTGATTTAGATGTTAATTATGTTTTAATCCTTTATGCATATAACATATACATGCTAGAGATGAATCATATATGTACAAAATAAGATTGCCTGTTACGTTTTAATAGAATTGACAAGTATCATATTAATGTAGCGGAGTATAATATAATCTGTGAAAAATTATCAAAACCTAAAGTGACACTAAACTCTGGAGTTAAATCTTAAAAATGCATTCAAGTACCTTAACTATTAACAAAAATGTATCTTATTTGTGTAATATTCAGCTGTAGATACTCAAAACATCTCTGAATTTGTGCTGACTCTGTCCTTCCTTCTGGAGGGGGGCTGCTTTTGTTCCCCATGGTCCTTGTGTGTGTTGTAGAGTAGCCACTGTTCCAAGCTCACTCCTGTGATGTACTACAATCTCATTAAAAATTTATAAACTAAACATGAGATTGTAGTCCATCACGGGAGCGAGCTTGGAGCGGTGGCTACTTTACAACTCACACAGGGACCATGGAGAACAAAAGTAGCCACCCTGCAGAAGGAAGGACAGTGTCAGCATGAAGTCAGAGATTATTTCAGCATATACAGCCACATTATGCACAAATAGCTACATTTTTGTTAATAGTTAAGGTACTTGAATGCATTTTTAAGATTTAACTCCTCAGTTTAGTGTCACTTTAACCACTAGGCAGCAGATATTACTATTATGCCATACATATACTTTTATGTCATACATATGACACTTTAAAGGCAATTTCAGCCAGCTTCTACAGCAAAAAAATGTAACATGGGATTAAAAGAGTAGGTTGCTTTAATCTGTTCAGTCATTTTTCAACTGGAAATGCCGAACAATTGCCTTGTGTATGGCCAGTATAAGGGTTCAGTTTCCTATTCATCTGTGGAACTGTTTCAGATAACTGTAAATTTGCTAGTTTTAATCATCTTATTCAAAGTCATAGGTTTATCTTATCTTAGTCAAATGTATCTAATCTAAGCCAAAGGGTTGTTTTTTTTTCATAGAGTAGGGAATCATTAAAGCCCCTGCCATTTTTTTGGTCCTATCTTTGTCCCATTTGGAAAAATTTCCCATCATATCCTGTCTTGAAGCCACAACTGGAAGTCAGGAAAAATCTCTCCAATGTGACAGGAAATGCCCTATTGAATGGCTTTAGCTGGAACAGTTGTTCCCTCTGGAATATTTTACTTATTTTTAGAGCTGGTAATGATTACAATTTTAGTGTTCGATTAATCATAATTTTTTTTAATCGATTAATTTTGATTAATTATAATGCACATACAGATCCAACTACATTGGCCTATACACATACAGCACAGCAATGAAGTAATAAAATGACCTAGGATCACACTAATCCAGCGTGTTATTAATCTTACGTGCCCCACTCAATATGGCCGCCGCTTGAGTGGGGCAACTCAGAATAATAACGTGCTGGATTAGTGTGATCCTAGTTCATTTTATTACTTCATTGCTGTGCTGTATGTGTATAGGCCAATGCCTTGGCTGGCACTCGTGCAGAATGTTTCTTGGGCAAACTCACCGGCCCAAGTGGCTCCGTCGGCTAACCAAGGGAGGAGGAGTCCGGTGACATCACGGACATCGACGTCACCGGACTCCTCCCCCCTTCCCTTCATTAGCCGTCACGGACATCGACGTCACCGGACTCCTCCCCCTTCCCTTTATTAGCAGACGGAGCCACTTGGTGAAGGGGGAGGAGTCAGGTGACATCACGGACATAGACGTCACTGGACTCCTCCCCCCCTTCCCCAGGTGGCTACGTCAGGACTCCCGAAAAGCTGGTGGAGAGGTGAGTGTTTTCATTAGCGATCAAAATTATTTTAATCGATCAAAAAGTTTAACGATTAATCGAGAAATTAATCTTTAATTTCCACCACCCTACTTATTTTACAGTTCTGGGGACATTTGTTAAATTTTGGATTCCCCACTGTCTGGTGACAGTGGTGTCTAGAACAAACAGAGAGTGAATCTCTTCAGGGGTGACACAGCCAGCAGTAGAAATATAAGAGAGTTCAAACTCTTCCTTATGTAACTACTTCTAAAAATAGGATTTTTGGGCTTCAGATAAACGTTATCCCTTACTCTAATCTTAAAGTGACTCTAAACTCAGGAGTTAAAACCTAAAAATGCATTCAAGTACCTTAACTATTAACAAAAATTTGCATTATTTGTGTATCACTCGGCTGTAGATCCTCAAATCATCTCTGAATTGGTGCTGACACTGTCCTCCCTTCTGGAGGGTGGTTACTTTTGTCCCCCATGGTCCCTGTGTGTGTTGTAAAGTAGCTACCGCTCCAAGCTCACTCCCGTAATGGACTACAATCTCAATGCAAATTTGTAAACTAAACATGAGATTGTATTTCATCATGAGAGTCATCTTGAATCGGTGGCTACATTACAACACACACAGGGGCCAAGGGGAACAAAGTAGCCACCCCCCAGAAGGAAGGACAGTGTATATATAGTCCTAACCATAAACATATCCCCTAACATATACCTTGACCTTATTATCTAATCCTCACCCTTTCTTCTAACTTAACAGTGGCACACAATCATGTACAATGTCACTAACCAATCAGATTTTATGTTTCTTTTAGCAGGTAACTGGCAATGTTTCCTATGGCTTACTGCATTTTACCTGATCATACTGTATATGATAAAAAGTGTATTACTATATTATGTTATTACTATGGTATATTTTAATCTTTTATAATATGCCTAAAAACAATGCATAAAGTGCTGTAATCGTGGAACATCTGCCATTACAATTTTTTTCTAGTTTTTCTCTATCCCCGCTGGGGGGATTCACCAAAATGTTACAGTTTTTAAAACAACAAGAGTAGAAAGGAAATATCTTGTGTGATGGAAGGGAAAGAAGTGGCTGGAGTTCCACTTTGACAATCATCTTTACCTGTATTGACTGCTTAACATTGATGAAAATAATTCTGATTGTGATGAATTGCACTTTACATTACTAAAAAGGACTCAATAAAAAATGAATCAGAAGCCCCAAACGTTGACCAACAAATGAAGGATAGTTGCGGGTGAGGATTACTAGGGGTGCTGCCCCACTTCAGCCTGGGAAGCTGCTATACTGTGGGAGAGAACAAAAGAGAAGGGCGCCCACCCTAGTGTAGATTCTTTTTAATATTGTATATTGAGGTAACAATAAAAACATACTCACAAAAGTGAATCAAGACAGAAGTATATGAGGTAAGCCAGAATGACATCTGCAACAAGCTGCACAGAAGATTGTGTGACAGCACAGGACTCCTTACGATGACGCGTTTCCGGGGCCACGCCCCCTTCGTCAGTGAGATCTGCTTGTTTGAAAGTAGTAAATACCTTTTTTTAGGGTGGAACTGTTTTGAAGATCAATATTAGTCTATGGGGAGTCGGAGGTAAACGGACCTCCGTTCGTTTACATCTGATTACCTCTGGGATGGTCTAGGTCCAAAAAAATAAAAAAAAAACAGATCAGAGTTCTTTTTTGGCAGACCTGAATGGGATGGATCTGAGGTATTTGGATGTAAATGGACACATGTCCGTTTACATCTGACTCCCCAAAGACCTAACATGGGTATGGTTAGTTCAGTTCAAAAAGCGAACAGACAGGGATGTCAAATCGATGTCATACTGCTTTGACCAGCAGATGATCTATTCACGGATCCCCTGCTAATGGAAACATGTGAGCGGGCCTAAATTTGGCAATTACCCAGAATATTTCTCTCTTTAGAGAGAGTTTAATTTGTTTCCTTTAACCATTTACTTCTTGTACTAAGTACCCAAAGTAATGCTTTGTGTATGTTTAGCAAATATGGCTCTATGTTATGTAGCTCTGAGTGGGAATCACTGTAACATACACCTTGCAATACAGCTCTGCCATGTCAGGAATACTAACCATGTGGCTTTGATTACAAGTCTCTCCTGCGTTCTTTGTGGATCAGACTCCCAAGTTATTCAATTGATATTGCCAACAAACCAAAACATCACATAGTGAGGGAAATTAAATCAACATGACTGAGAGGAAATTACTAGGGGTGCTGCCCCACTTCAGCCTGGGAAGCTGCTATACTGTGGGAGAGAACAAAAGAGAAGGGCGCCCACCCTAGTGTAGATTCTTTTTAATATTGTATATTGAGGTAACAATAAAAACATACTCACAAAAGTGAATCAAGACAGAAGTATATGAGGTAAGCCAGAATGACATCTGCAACAAGCTGCACAGAAGATTGTGTGACAGCACAGGACTCCTTACGATGACGCGTTTCCGGGGCCACGCCCCCTTCGTCAGTGAGATCTGCTTGTTTGAAAGTAGTAAATACCTTTTTTTAGGGTGGAACTGTTTTGAAGATCAATATTAGTCTATGGGGAGTCGGAGGTAAACGGACCTCCGTTCGTTTACATCTGATTACCTCTGGGATGGTCTAGGTCCAAAAAAATAAAAAAAAAACAGATCAGAGTTCTTTTTTGGCAGACCTGAATGGGATGGATCTGAGGTATTTGGATGTAAATGGACACATGTCCGTTTACATCTGACTCCCCAAAGACCTAACATGGGTATGGTTAGTTCAGTTCAAAAAGCGAACAGACAGGGATGTCAAATCGATGTCATACTGCTTTGACCAGCAGATGATCTATTCACGGATCCCCTGCTAATGGAAACATGTGAGCGGGCCTAAATTTGGCAATTACCCAGAATATTTCTCTCTTTAGAGAGAGTTTAATTTGTTTCCTTTAACCATTTACTTCTTGTACTAAGTACCCAAAGTAATGCTTTGTGTATGTTTAGCAAATATGGCTCTATGTTATGTAGCTCTGAGTGGGAATCACTGTAACATACACCTTGCAATACAGCTCTGCCATGTCAGGAATACTAACCATGTGGCTTTGATTACAAGTCTCTCCTGCGTTCTTTGTGGATCAGACTCCCAAGTTATTCAATTGATATTGCCAACAAACCAAAACATCACATAGTGAGGGAAATTAAATCAACATGACTGAGAGGATGACTGATCTTTGATGTTTAAATGTCAAAAATTTGATTATCACTTGGAGCTCTTTTTTCTTTGATTAACTTACAGATTTTACTCTTTGACAACAAATAAAGGTGGAAATATGTGTTCCAAATATTATGAGAAAAAAAACTTTTTATTATTAAACAGACGTGAGCTCTTTATTTTATTTTTTTTACAGTTTATGTTAATTATCTGTGCAGGCTATACATTTATGCAGGACATATATTTTGAGGAAAAGAAAAAACCTTTTCCAGTTTTGTTCTACTGTGTGTCCCCACTGGGTGGAAAAAGATTTTCCTTTACATTATGTGCCTGTGACAGGGAGTCATAGGGAGGGACAGGAAGTGCAGACAAACCTCTCCAGAGGGAACCAAGACAGTAATATAAACTCTCCTGTGGTTTCACAAATGGAATTAAAAGCTTTATAAATGTTCTAAGTCTCTCCCACTGTTTACAAAATTTAAAAAACATAATTTATTTATGTAGTGCTAACAAATTCTATAGCACTTTGCAGGGTGCATAGGAGCATTCAGTGGCAGACAGTGCAAATAACTATTTTTGGGGCACAATTTACCCACTAGCACAATACAAGTTTTTATCCACTGTGAGAGATAGAGAGATAGATAGACTGACATATACAGGGTTATTCACAAAAGGGTGAAGAGTTTAGAGAAGTCAGGAGAAGTGAACGATCTAGGCCAAAATAGCTGATTTGGAAAAATTCTCCAATTCAGCTCACTTTCCAGTTCAGCTATTTTGTCCTAGACTGTTCACTCTCCTGCCTTCTCCAAACTCTTCACCCTTTTGTGAATAACCCTGATAGACAGATATGAAGAGCACCAACCCTAAAGCTGTATCCTGAACTCATTAAGGGACCCCCCCCACAGCATTTTCCTGTGAGTCCATGGTGTGGAGTGAGGCCTTGATGCCCTAAACTCAAAAGAAATAGGTTGAGGGTCCATTTACATTTGCACGGTACATTGATGTACATGTGTTAACATGCTTTATGTTGCACCTATCTTGCATTGCATTAAGGTAACGCATTAAAAAGCATTGGCTGGCAATGGACCTAAAAGCCCCAAAAATCTAACATTTTTGACATAAAGCACTGTGAAAAGAGGATCGGTGCTGGATCAATAACCAGTTATCTCTCCGGAGGTCAGCGCCGAAAACAATGTGAGTGTTAAAGCCAGATCTGCTTTTATATATTTAAAAAGTGCTGGGGATAATTTTTTTACCCAAACTGTAGTTGAACTTCAACACTTTCCTTCCTTCTCATGGAAAAGATGGAAAGCTCAACTCCAATGCGTGGAGATGTCAGATGTGCTTCTTTTCACCAAGAGGGGCCACGCCCCCTTCGTCAGTGAGATCTGCTTGTTTGAAAGTAGTAAATACCTTTTTTTAGGGTGGAACTGTTTTGAAGATCAATATTAGTCTATGGGGAGTCGGAGGTAAACGGACCTCCGTTCGTTTACATCTGATTACCTCTGGGATGGTCTAGGTCCAAAAAAATAAAAAAAAAACAGATCAGAGTTCTTTTTTGGCAGACCTGAATGGGATGGATCTGAGGTATTTGGATGTAAATGGACACATGTCCGTTTACATCTGACTCCCCAAAGACCTAACATGGGTATGGTTAGTTCAGTTCAAAAAGCGAACAGACAGGGATGTCAAATCGATGTCATACTGCTTTGACCAGCAGATGATCTATTCACGGATCCCCTGCTAATGGAAACATGTGAGCGGGCCTAAATTTGGCAATTACCCAGAATATTTCTCTCTTTAGAGAGAGTTTAATTTGTTTCCTTTAACCATTTACTTCTTGTACTAAGTACCCAAAGTAATGCTTTGTGTATGTTTAGCAAATATGGCTCTATGTTATGTAGCTCTGAGTGGGAATCACTGTAACATACACCTTGCAATACAGCTCTGCCATGTCAGGAATACTAACCATGTGGCTTTGATTACAAGTCTCTCCTGCGTTCTTTGTGGATCAGACTCCCAAGTTATTCAATTGATATTGCCAACAAACCAAAACATCACATAGTGAGGGAAATTAAATCAACATGACTGAGAGGATGACTGATCTTTGATGTTTAAATGTCAAAAATTTGATTATCACTTGGAGCTCTTTTTTCTTTGATTAACTTACAGATTTTACTCTTTGACAACAAATAAAGGTGGAAATATGTGTTCCAAATATTATGAGAAAAAAAACTTTTTATTATTAAACAGACGTGAGCTCTTTATTTTATTTTTTTTACAGTTTATGTTAATTATCTGTGCAGGCTATACATTTATGCAGGACATATATTTTGAGGAAAAGAAAAAACCTTTTCCAGTTTTGTTCTACTGTGTGTCCCCACTGGGTGGAAAAAGATTTTCCTTTACATTATGTGCCTGTGACAGGGAGTCATAGGGAGGGACAGGAAGTGCAGACAAACCTCTCCAGAGGGAACCAAGACAGTAATATAAACTCTCCTGTGGTTTCACAAATGGAATTAAAAGCTTTATAAATGTTCTAAGTCTCTCCCACTGTTTACAAAATTTAAAAAACATAATTTATTTATGTAGTGCTAACAAATTCTATAGCACTTTGCAGGGTGCATAGGAGCATTCAGTGGCAGACAGTGCAAATAACTATTTTTGGGGCACAATTTACCCACTAGCACAATACAAGTTTTTATCCACTGTGAGAGATAGAGAGATAGATAGACTGACATATACAGGGTTATTCACAAAAGGGTGAAGAGTTTAGAGAAGTCAGGAGAAGTGAACGATCTAGGCCAAAATAGCTGATTTGGAAAAATTCTCCAATTCAGCTCACTTTCCAGTTCAGCTATTTTGTCCTAGACTGTTCACTCTCCTGCCTTCTCCAAACTCTTCACCCTTTTGTGAATAACCCTGATAGACAGATAT
>NW_017306340.1:370428-383609 GCF_000935625.1 Nanorana parkeri
CCCCCAAACCACCCCTTTACCTCCGTACATACACTTTAAAGCATCCCCCCGACTCATTAAAGAATAAAAATTCATACATAAATTATTTTTCCATGTGTCTTTCGTATGGTCCAGCAATGTCAATGTTCACCCTCGTCTTCCTCTGGGGGGGGGGATAGACATGAGACCTCTCTCTGCAGCATTTTCCTGTGAGTCCATGGTGTGGAGTGAGGCCTTGATGCCCTAAACTCAAAAGAAATAGGTTGAGGGTCCATTTACATTTGCACGGTACATTGATGTACATGTGTTAACATGCTTTATGTTGCACCTATCTTGCATTGCATTAAGGTAACGCATTAAAAAGCATTGGCTGGCAATGGACCTAAAAGCCCCAAAAATCTAACATTTTTGACATAAAGCACTGTGAAAAGAGGATCGGTGCTGGATCAATAACCAGTTATCTCTCCGGAGGTCAGCGCCGAAAACAATGTGAGTGTTAAAGCCAGATCTGCTTTTATATATTTAAAAAGTGCTGGGGATAATTTTTTTACCCAAACTGTAGTTGAACTTCAACACTTTCCTTCCTTCTCATGGAAAAGATGGAAAGCTCAACTCCAATGCGTGGAGATGTCAGATGTGCTTCTTTTCACCAAGAAAAAAAACCCGCACCCCCCTTGTGACGCCACTGCTTTTCACCCTAGGGTCTGTTTTCTGTTCTAGCATTCGATTGAGCTATCAGGTTGGGCATAGTGTAAAGCTGTTTGTTGCTACCCTAAGGCCCATATCACTCTAGTGATGCTGCCAGTGGAGAAAACTCACAAACAAAAGAATCGAAAGAAAGGCTTGCCTTCTTTGGTGCCGCTACCCCACTAGTCAAACAAAAAAGATGTCACTGCCTCACTGATAGTAAATAAAAGTAATTCACCGGCACACACTTGAAGGGTTTTTAAAGTATTGATATGTTTATTCAATACCCAATGTCACATACTGTCATACGGTGCTAACGTTTCGGGTCTGCACAGGGATCCTTTATCAGAGCGACAGACCTTACTGCTCACTTGCTAGCCATCAAGATTCTGCAACATTTCAGTCAGTCAAAAAGCCACCTCTATTAGGTAAAGTGGCAGCATCACCAAAGTTGTTAGATGTTGCCAAAGAAAAAATAACCCATATGGCATATGACCACAACACAGTCCTAAATATTGCCTAATTCCATTTCATATTAGAGCAACAAGAATAATGTGATGCAGTCTATGCCATAAGGTCTTTATTTTTAAAAAATATGCCGCCAAAATTAACTGGATGGAGCACATCATGGAATGGAAAAGCCGCAGCTTTTCCTAAATGGAATCCATGTTTCTAAAGCTTTTCTGCTATTCTTACAGTATTTACAGTGTTGTGGAAGTCCACAAGGCTCAGAAGCACCTGCCTTTGATTTTTTCCTAGCTTTAAGTAATTTCTATTTTTTAAGCAAGCAGTTTATTTGAAAATGTACAGTATCAGGTTTTAAAATGTGTAATGATTTTCCTTAACTTTCAAAATCTTTTCAATAACACCTTCAACTGCATGGTTACTTTATGAAATGTATAGTTACCATATGATTTATAAGTGTGCTTTTCAGAGGATCCAAGCAGTGGTACAAAAGAGAAATGTATTATTCAGAACATTTTTCAGTGTATACAATAAATGCCTTTATGTTTGGTTTTCTATGTGAATTTAGCTCCATAGTACATTGGTTCTCAAACTGCTTTTTTAATTTATCATATTTTTAGTTGAATATTGAATTTATAATTTAAGTTGACTCTTGGGCCTCATTTCTTTTAAACATTAAAGGCAATCTGCAATAAAAGAAATACAAGGGCCATTTGTATATGCTGAGGTCCTTTGGAAAATTCTTAAATTGAGCAAAAATGTAGACATTTTTGGTAAAATTCCTCCATTTTGGCAATATGCATTGGGGTCAATGGGAAAGGTAAAATTAAAGAAGGGTGCACTGAGCTTGAAATGGTTCCTAACTGGTTATGGAAGCTCTTTTTAACTATGTCTAGTGCCAAAAATTGATCATTATCAGCATCATTATTTTAGTTTTATTCACAGTAACATAGTTACATAGTATTTGGGGTTGAATAAAGACATACGTCCATCAAGTCCAACCCATATAGGTCCACGCATCATCTCATTCTTAGGGATACTGGTATCCCTGGATATTACGGTCCCTCAAGAAATTGTCCAAACGTTTCTTGAACAAATCTACACTCTTGGCTGAAATCACTGCCGATGGCAGTGAGTTCCAGACCTTAACCGCTCTTACTGTAAAGAACCCTCTTCGCCCATTGTGCTGGAATTTTTTCTCCACCAACTTTAGGTGGTGGCCTCTAGTCTTTGTAATGGAGTTAATCTCAAACAGTTTGTTGCCAATGTTGCTGTCACCATTGAACATCTTGTACATGAAAATCATATCCCCCCTTAATCTCCTTAATTCCAGCGTAAACATGTTTAAGGTCAGAAGCCTTGTCTCATAGCTCTGGTCCTCCATTCCCCTAATTAGTTTTGTTGCCCTCCGCTGGACTCTCTCCAGTTCAAGGACATCCCTTCTCAGTACCGGCGACCAAAACTGGGCCGCGTACTCCAGATGTGGCCGAACCAACGATCTATATAGAGGCACAATTATAGACCTGTCCCTGCAATACATCCCCTTCTAAATACAGGACAAGACCCTGCTAGCTTTGTTTACCGCAGCTTGGCACTGCAAGCTACCATTCAGTTTGTGGTCTACAATGACCCCCAAATCTTTTTTTGTTTCTGACTTCCCTAGAGGCATACCCATGATTGTATAGCCGATTTGTTTATTTTTATGTCCAAAGTACATTACTTTGCATTTATCGACATTAAACCTCATCTGCCATAGTGTTGCCCACTCCCCTATTTTATCCAGGTCCTCCTGCAATGTTATATTGTCACGATCCGTCTCTAGTACCCTCCCTATTTTTGTATTGTCTGCAAACACGGAAACATGGCTATTTATTCCCTCCCCTATGTCATTAATGAATAGGTTGAACAGTATCGGACCCAGCACAGATCCTTGAGGCACACCGCTCATTACACTAGCCCAGTCCGAAGAAAAAAAAAAGAGAACATGTTACAAATTTAAAAGGATAGTACAGAAATAATAAATGGACACAAAGAAGAGAAACAAAATAAATTAGATACAAATGAAATAAGCTAAACTAACATAAATACCCCCATCCAAGTTTTAATTTATTAAAGTGACTAAACTCAGGAGTTAAATCTTAAAAATGCTTTCAAGTACCTTAACTATTAACAAAAGTGCATCTTATTTACATCACTCAACTGTACATCCTCAAATTATCTCTGAATTCATGCTGACACTGTCCTTCCTCCTGGAGGGTGGCTACTTTTGTTCTCAATGGTCCCTGTGTGTGTTGTAAAGTAGCCACCACTCCAAGCTCATGTGATGGACTACAATCTCATCTTTAGTTTACTAATTTGTTTTGAGATTTTAGTCCATCACATGAATGAGTTTTGAGTGGTGGCTACTTTACAACACACAGGGACCATGGGGAACAAAGTTGCCTCCCTCCAGAAGAAAGGACAGTGTCTGTCAGCACCAATTCAGAGATATTTGAGGATCTACAGCTGAGTGATACACAAATACTATAAGGTACATTTTTGTTCATTGTTAAGGTACGTGAATGCATTTTTAATATTTAACTTCTGAGTTTAGTGTCACTTTAAGCTTTGATAATTATGGTTATTTTTTTTTAAAAAGCTGAACTCCAGGCACACAGCAAAATACACATTTGAAATGCATATATGGAAACTGTTTTACCTGCTGCAGGGATTGGTATTTCTTTCCTTCCAGTTTTTACATTTATACAGCCCTACCAAACAGCACATCCAGCTACAGCTTAGCAATACAGGTAGGTCACATCCCTTCCCCCATCTTGGGATTAGTTATTTAAGAAGCAGCAGGACAGTGATGGATCATCCCTCTGCTTTCTCCTCGTCCCAGCATGTGTCTTGTCACGACACCTGATTGGCTCCAAATGGTACCTCCCAGAGGGTTGCAAGATGCTGATATCAAGAAATATTGTTACTTACACTAGTTGTATTTATAAATATGTTTATTGATTTTCAATCTAGATAAGAAATACATCACTACATTAACTAGGGTTTGTTATAGCTCTTTGGAGTTCATATTTAATATTTATTGACATTTCCTATTAGAAATATAAAAGTGAGATCAGGTATTGATGAATGATTTTAGACTTTTAGTATCTATCTATAAATGTTTTTAGATGAAGTATACTGCCTAACCTTGAAATCTAATTATTTGTCAAATATAACTTGTTCCTCTTTTAATTTCAGCATGCTGGGCATTCTGTTTTTTGCTACCTTGATCCAATCAATATCAACACAGGAAACAGATGAAACTATCACCTATACGGTGAGAAATTGATGAAAAGAACTGATTTTTTTTTTTTTTGTAAGCAAACTCTTGTACATGTGAATGTTTTGTTTGTAAGAGAACCCATAGGCAATGTCTAGGCTGAACGCATTGATGCAGTTATGTGCAGTAGAATGAAACATTTATAAGTATCCTACTGAAGATCTTTGGGCTCAGTAGAGGAAAACCCACCAATACACTGAATATTGTTTAGGATGACTATCACCTAGTTAGGGATTACTGTCCAATATTACACGCCAATGGTGTTGTAATTATTATGAGTAAAGAGACTGGGTTCACCGGATGGTTCGCTGATTCTGGTCTCATATAAAAGCTGCTTTTAATCTCAATCCATCATTTTCGTTTTAAGTTCCTCTACAGTCGTGGACTATGAGCTCTGTCCCAAATAGGAAGCCTATCTCAATTACAAAACATCCTTGCAAAAAAATTTGCCTCCCAGAAATACGCCTTCACACTGTGCTGTGCATTGATCCCGCAACAAAATAGACCTGATGTTGGAGAGTCTTTATTGCACATTCGCATTACTGCTGATAATGTGCAGGCAGCTAAATAGACTACAAATCCCCTGACTTCTGCACTGCATGCAAATTATGGGACAGTCAGTGGTAGTTCATGGGAGGCTGTATGCAAGAAGAGAGAAAATAGCATGGGTGGGGCTAGGCATAATAAGCTGCTGATTGTCAAGCTACACGCCTAGATATAATCAGTGATTACTTTATTGAATCCCCCCCACCCCCACCCTGTCAGCACATCGCACTATTGTCCTTGTGGGCACAGCCAATGTGAAGGTGACAACACTGCCCACATTTCAGAACAGGTGGAACAATGTTGTAACCCCATCTCAGGAAGTTTGAAAAGATGCACTTGGCTAGCAGGATTAATGGGTAGAATGTCTTGCATGGGGATATGGTGCAAAAAAGGCTGTAAGACATGACTGTATGTGCTGCAAAATATATGCTTTTTTTATAGTTGACTATAGTTCTACTGTAAAGTGACCATGTCATGAAAAATAATTCGTAAACCCGCATTATGTGCATAAGAAAACTGAAAATACTCACTTTTCCCAATGGCTATGCCACAAAACACAGCTCCATCAATTTAACCCCTGAAAAAGAATCTCTTGCACTGTCCCTGCAGGCCTACCTGCTTAGGGATCCAGCTCCATTGCTCTTTTGAGGTGAATGACCCTCAGCATCAGTCAACCCACTTTCTGTGAGTCCAGGGTGTCAAGACCCTGCTCTGGACTCACGGTAGAATGATGCACACAGCATTTCCACTTTATTATATGCAGCATTTAGGATCCACCCACTGGCTGAGGAAGAAGAGGTGAAGCGGTCCTGTGATGTTGCGTACCAGACCAAAGACACCTGGGAAAAGGGAACAGTCTATTTGCCTTTAGTAAATCAACACAATAAAGTCAAAGAAAACCTGATAATTTAAACTAGAGTTGACCACACGCATTACAATCTAATCATACAAGCTCTGTAAAATCTTCTTTAGGTCTCATACAAATAAGTATCTAAACAGAGAAATTGTCAGGCATTTTTAACAATTGTTAAGTGCCCTCTAAACACAGCCTTTACAGTGTGATCTGAACAGCTCTGTACATAATTTCACATTTTCCAGGCACTGTCTCACTTAAATTAGACCTACGCACTGCGTGCAACATTTAGGCCTTCCTTAAAATACAAATAGGTTGGACCCCATCAGGACAGCTATTAAAAAATCAGCATTCACTGCCCATATGATCTATCCCATAGATTTGCCATTAACTCTCTAGAGTAAAGGCTTTCCTAAACAAACTATTACATTTATATCCAATCAGCAACATTCTTGTAGTGCATACTTGCTGGTAAATCTAAAGGAGATTTTCTATGATTTGACCTCCCTGTATGAACTGTGTTTATGCAGAGGTTGCAAATGCCTGTATAATATGTTGTCAATACTTTTTACACTATTGTTTTGTTTCATTTGGTGTAAGAAGCACTGGAGCATACAATGCTCTAGTTCTCACTAAGCCATTTCCATTCAATCGAGAAAAAGTCTGATGTATATGTCTATAAAGTTCTGTTGAGATATTTTTGGGTAGATGCTAGATAGTTAAGCTACCCCTTCTGTCTTTTGTCTCTTGGTGACTTCAACAGTTACATTTTAACACTTGAGTTCCCAGGTCTGAAGCCGCACAGGTTCTAGTGTTGCTGCTGGATTTTCAATTTGTAACCTGGAGAAGAAAGTGCTGTCTGGAGTACCCAAGGGGCCAAGAAGGTTATCGAGTCCATTAAAAACCAATTGTAATTTAATTTAAAAATCACTTTAGTGAGATCATACCCTTTAAAGAAGAACCTTACCCACCAATTTAATGTCTCCTAAAACAGTTACATTTAAGATATGCCAACTGTTAAGGTTGTCAGTGTGCTCTTATTTAGGCTCTCAACCCAACTTTCAAGCCCTCAAATGGCTGCTGTCATAGCTGATCACATGTGCAGCACCATGGCAACTGCAATCCAAAAAGAGGCTAAGATGGTGCCTTCCTTGGCTGCAAGTGATAGGAGGTTGTAGTTCAGTGTTAATGAACTATTTATGCAAGGCATAATTCTTAATGCTTCACTCGTCAGTTATACCTATAAAGTTTAAATTGTTATTTAGTCTACAGTTTATCCCCTACATCTCTTTGTTTGCCACTTATCATAAATGCAATATTTATCCATCATCGCCCATTTATGATCCTTTGTAAATCACCTCTCAGTGTTTGTTGCTTCACCTTCCTTGTCCATTGTCCTGTCTGTATTCTTTCTCTGTTAGTTCTCATCCTTGCTTCTACTTATATTCCATCTTCACTCTCTTTATTCGGATGAATGATGATTGTTTAGGATGATAGGTTCATAAAATAGAAATTGAACATGGCATTAACATAGTTAAAATTATGTTTTGTGGCACATAATAATAAAGTGCTATACATTATTTAGTGACAGTGACCAAAAGACGGTAGGTGATTGAAGACCTTCATGGAGCAGAGATTGTGTCATTGAGGTTGACAATCATCATATGGACCAGTCAATGCATCTTTCACTGAAATCACTAGTGACTAGTACAGATAATACTTGGATATACAATATGCAGTGACGATTTACAGGGAAGCTGTGCCAAGAGTTATTAAATCATTTTAACTATAGTATTATAGATAAATGGCTTTTATATATACAGCAATATATATTCTAACAGGGTATCATTTTATTAAAAAACTGTTAGACAACTTGAAAGGATTTTCAAGCACAGCCCTTTTTAACATTATGCTTTAATGTGTCCACATGCTAGTTATTAGACTTTTCTGCGAGAGAAGAAAATGGTACACATTCATGTATCACATATATGGGTACTATATATGAACCATTTATTATGCACCCCCTCCCTCCATCAGAACTGCTAGCTAAATTCTAAAACAAAATCCACATGATGAGAGTATTTACTACAGACCCGGATGCCTAGGCAGAGCTGACATCACTCATCATAGGTTCCTGGGAAAGATGAGGATTTCAAATCTTGCAGGAAGGTTCTCCTGCACAGCAGATCCTTTTCCCAGGATTACATGAAAAAGCTGAGAGATAACAAGCGAGCCAAAATCCAGGTCTGGTGTAAGCATCTATTGCTCTTTTCTACAAAATGTTTTGGTTTTTAGAATTTAGTTAGCATTTTAGATGCTAGGGGGAGGTCTAATAAGTAGAGGTTAGGTAATTTTAAATGAAAAGTCTGCTGTAAGAAAAGTCTTTTAAATAACTGATGGTGGTAGGTTCTCTCAAAGGCATCTTTTATCTCTTGTGGACTATGGTGATATTAGAGTTTCCAGGTTCACTCAGCTGTCACAGTCATTATGAGGGAACCGTGTCTTTCTGTTGAATATTTGGTTGTCATAAATGACAGTGACTGCAGAAGAATGATCAAGGCTTAATTGTAAAGTCCTGAACTTTGGCAGAGAAATCTCAGCAATGGAGTGCAATTATAATGGAATATTTAAAATTCAAATGATATGAATGACCTTTAAATTAGTTATACTGGGAAATCTATGCAATAATAAGAAATACATTTGATATTTAAATATGCAATTGATAAAAACTTATTGGAGATGGGGTGGGGTGGAATTTTGTTGCAAGACTATTCCTTTTTCGGTTGCATTTTGTAGCGTGCATCTTATAAATCTTCCTTAAATTGGTTTCTCATCAGACCTCACCCTTCTATCCCTAAAGAGAGATGAGTAATAAAAAGCAGGAAGAACTCTCGAGTAATGATAAACAGGCTGACTCAGCTAGTTTACGGAGTTTTGAACATTTAGTAAGCCTGTGTCAGGAAAATTAGTTAGACTTGAGCATTTATTATATGGTAAAATGTGTTACTTAGTTCAACTAAAGCTGATGCTCATTAAATAAAGCATTTTGATTGGCTCCATGATAGTGTGCTGGCCACAAATATTCTGTGATTGCTGAAAGATGGCATTATCCATCCTCTTATTATGGTCCCAAAAAGCTCTAAAATCAGATGCCATATGGAGTGTGATAGGACATGTGACTTCAGATTAATAAGGGTGGAATCTAAATGTTCATAATTAGCCATATTTATACTTTTAACGTAGTCATCCATTACACATTAGCAAATATAGTTTATTATTATGACAGATCATCATGGGGTTGATCCAGGTACTTACAATACTGAGGTAACCAATGAAAACTGACAGTGATGGAGGGAAACATAATTGCATTTTTATTGGTTCTTTTCATTGCCTGCATCATAGATGAGTCCTGACTTTATAGCCTCTATCCTGGGCAAACCGGGGCAGAGACATTGTGTACTACTAAGGTTTTAAAGAGATGACTTGAAGACACTTGTCACCAACTTAAGAAATTTTCTGTTAAAAGTGCCAAAAACTCAAATGTTTCAAATTCCTACTTGAATTGTTTTTGCTTAACATTCATCTTTTTTGCTTTACATGCAATGTGCAGGTTCCAGTGTGCGTGTGGCCATGTATAATTGCATGCCACCGTGTCCTCCCATAGGGAAGAACAAGAACAAGCTGCTGCATACAGTTACACAAAGCACCTGGCATCAGGTCTTTTTATGGGCATGCACGCCGTACGGACGTGAACGCCTGTCTGAATGAGCCTTTACCTTTAAGCTTCCCCTGCCCCCTATCCAGCGACATATCAGAGGCTGAACCTTAGATAGTCTGAATCTTCAACAATATTTTGTACATGTGCACTTTTTTATGAGTCCTATGAAGAGTTTACACAGAGTGTCACAGCACTGAGTACTACATTTCCGTAGGACTGAATGGAGAGCGCAGAGTGCATACATATGTCTCCTATACAGAGGTACTGGCTTTTCATAGGACTTGCAAAAGTGAATAGGGGCAACTAATAGAATCACTCTTATTTGTTTAATGACACAGTAGCTGAAAAAGAGGAGAATAGATGACATGCACAAATAAACTAGAAGATGTCTTTAAGGAGAACTCCACTAAGTATAAATAACGGTCATTAAACTTACTCCAATATGCCTGATTATACTCTGAGTAGACATAGATTAACAGGAATTCATATTGCATAGTTTTTAATGTATGTAGTGTGCATTGTGCTTTGTGCAGTCCTCCTTTTAAATTTAACAATCTGCAATTTTAAAAATTCCACCCAACATGGATATTTATACATCATAAAGTTGTAGTGATGCAAATCAAAAATATAGAACATACAATTGAATGTAGAGCAATAATACAGCTGATCTTGTGAACTTTATCTTACTCCCTTAAGTGCAGTGAACCTTAAAACGGAGCAGTGCGGAACATCTGTGTGCCAGATACCTTGGATATTACTTCTCAACAAGAAAACAACACAAGTATGAATGTGGATTCCAAGAGGGTGCATCACGTTTTTAAGATAGAAGCTTAGAAAATAATCTTAAAACCCATAAAGAGTAAATCTTTGTACAATAGAGAATTGATTTGATAACACTGCAGCTGGATGGTGCACCATAATGAATTATAGTAACAACTGCTTTGATGCACAAGGCTTTTATCATAAGATACTGCCTTGGCTTGAGATCCAGGTACACAGCTAAATACACAACTGAAATGTATTTTGATTAATTTTTACATGCGTAAGGATTTGTTATTCTGTTCAGCTACTCTTGTGATTCGCACACCTCTGTCATAAACGAGCAGATAAGCCTGTCTGAACTACAACTCAACATCTGAACTTCTCACAATGTAACATCATCATTGCTTGCTGGAAGCAATGCATCATGGGCTATGCAGTCTTAAGAAATTGAGAATGCATCACATCATGCAGCAGGGAAAGAGATGCAAAGCACACTGGGAATCCAGGAACTTGATAGGCAGATGGAAGGCAGCACGCACTATATAAAAGAGATTTTTTTCATGTAAGCTTTGATTGCACCATCAAAAACAACTCCAGTATGTATTCCTATTACAATGCTGATGTTATAACAGGAAAGTATATGCTGCGACTATAGAACTCCTTTAACCAGGAAATAGAAGAGTCAGTTCCTTGCTATGGAGGGTTATCTGGCTGTATGAATCCCAAGACCAACTAATGAAATAAAATAAAAATTTAAGAGGCAAATCAATTCACACATTTCTGCTATGTATTTAGCTGTTTACCTGGAGCTCCACATCAATGAGTATGTGCATATGTGTATAAAATATGGCAATAAATATATCAACCTTATATTCCCTTCTAGCAATGCACCGATGGGTATGAATGGGACCCACTACGACAGCAATGCAAAGGTATGATTTCTGCTGCTACTGTATGAGAGCTTATGATATCTTACAGTATATTGTTGTTTCAGAATATGTGGAATTTGTACAAAATAGTGGAACAAATACATTATCTGCATAGTACACGGCAGGGCCTGGCATTTAAAAGGAGGAATAAATATAGTTCAAAGAATGTGATAAGTCTGGTCAACAATCTTAAATCTCTGTTCAACCTCAACATACTGTACTTTCCAATATTTCAAAATACTTTTCGTGAAGCCTGATGCTAAGTTGGTGAATCTCAACAATCGCTGCCTACTACATTCCTAGTTATATTGCATGTTTAAAATAGTTTTTTTAGCATACATTTTATATTTTTTATTTACATATACTCCCTGGGGGGAATATATCAAAACTGATGCAGAGAAAAACTGGAGCAGATTTGCATGGCAACCAATCAGCTTCTCTCTTAAGTTTCTTCAGTTAAGATTTGAAAATGATAGAGAGAAGCTGATTGGTTGCCATGCACATCTGCTCCTCTTTGCTAAATTACCCTCCCTGTATATTAATATAAAATACCTATAGACAGGGCCAGATTTCCCACAGGGCCAACCAAGGCCTGGTCTCGGTGCAGCAGGGAGTAGAGGGGCAGCAGGTGTGTGAAATTCCTATCTCCCGACGCGCAGGACAAGCAGTTCCGGGCAAGGGGCAGGTAGTTGTTTTCTACATTTAGCTCTGCTTTGGGCAAGCAGGGCTAAATGTACAGAGGGGAACCTTCTACTTGTTTTGTACAAGTGATCTTGGCGAGATCGCTGGCATCACTTATATGCAGCCTGCATACAGGGGGGCGCATTAAGGAACCTGGCATTGGGGCAGCAGAGAGAGTAAATCCGGCCCTGCCTACAGAAACGTACAAATGTAACTAAATATGTTAAATATAGGTATTTATTGGGCAAATTTAACTACCTCCGGGCCGGCCGTAGTAAAAAAACCGCCGGCCAGGAGCTCTCTCGATCTGAGCGGGCGTCTCTAGACGTCCGCTCAGACAAAAAAAATGTCAGTAATTTTTCCTAATTATAGTAAAAAATAAAGCCCGTAGTGGTGATTAAATACCACCAAAAGAAAGCTCTATCTGTCCCCAAAAAATGGTATAAAATTCATTTCAGTACAGCGTTGCATGACGGAATAAACGTCAGTCAAAGTACCGCAGCGCTGAATACTGAAAAATGGCCTGGCCAGGAAGGGGGTCTAACCACCTGGTCTTGAAGTGGTTAAAAAAAAAAAATCCACTATTAAAACAGTTCAGAACTAGATTTGTAGAATCTTAAACTGTGAAATACAAAGACTTCATAGACCTCAAAGAGTAAGAATATTTCCTATGCGATAAAATGCTTATTGTAATGGGAACTAGTACACTATAGTTTCACATAGCATGGGTTGTAATGGTAGTATGCAACCAACTTTAGGAATACCTGTACTAGAGGATCTGGCCACTCAAGCTGCCCTTTGTTGTTTGGATAACAAATTACTTTAAAGAGGTTTGAAACATCTGCCTACTGGTACCTCAAACAAAGGTTGTGATTGGGTCTATTGACTGCTAACCCCTTGCCTGCAGGTACGTTTTCAGCACTATGGGTTCTTTTCTTCTCTCCAGCAGTCATTCACTAACAATTAAATTTATTTAGCAGGAGTATCTTTATATTAGTGCATTTTGGTAGAGACTGTTGCACTGAAAAAGTAATGATAGGTGAGGGGGTGGCTGCCGTAGCAGCTATAATGATATAGAAACAATGTGGCATCCGTGTCAATATGCTGATGCAACCTCTCCAACTCCTGTTCTAATGTTACTGACTATACATACTAAGCCAAACACCCTGACATTGTGTATAAAAAAAAAGGTTGTAAAACAGAACTCCACATTTGTATTTGTTTTTGTAATCAGCTGTAAGC
>NW_017306340.1:383677-394696 GCF_000935625.1 Nanorana parkeri
AGTGACGTACGTGTTGTTGTTTGAAAATTATGCCGCATGTCACTTTTGTATTATAGTTCATATTTTACATGTTTTGCAGTAGATTTAATGTTCAGCCATTATAATTTAAGCTCAGTTTTAAAATCATAATGCAGCCTTTTTAATGTATTTCAGATAGGACAGGTATTTCTTTAATGTCATCAAATTACACACCAGTATACATACTGTACATTCACATCAGTCAGGACGCTTTCAATCTAAGGTCCCTATCTCACATGCATACATAAACTAGGACCAATTTAGACAGGAGCCAGTTACTTACCACCATGTCTTTGGAGTTTGCGAGGAAATCAACGCAAGCACAGGGAGAACATGCACATTCCATGCTGATAGTGTCCTTACTGGGGGAGTTTAAACCAAGGGCCCAAGTGCACTTTTTAGTAGTGGGTGAACAGGTTGGACCTTATAACAATTGTTTTGTCTGTCCATGAAAAAAAAAATTGAAATTCTTTCCCTCTCTACTAAAAACTAAAAATAATTGGCTAAAGTTAGGCTTAAACTGGTGCATTATAAGATCCACTACACATTTTTCATTGCATTTCCATCATTATGTAATAGCATGTTCTTATGTGAAGATGCAAAATTCCTCCAGGAAGCAATACAGTCTAAACAACGGTCAGAAAAAAAAGATCAGTAGTAAGTTTATATAATGTCAGGGTATATGCACTTGAGGTTTGCAATTGAGGATAACTTTCTAAATGTTGATTGATGATGGCTTATTGTTGGATGGGATTGCATTGTCTGTACTAAATCATTTGTTGTCTGAAACCACCAGAAGCAAGAAGCTGTCCAAGACAAGCTTAATTTCCTGCCACCAGCCCATAAATTTATGTAATATTATTATTTCTTTCGAGCAGTACATCCACAAATAAAAAGCATATACAGGCAAAAAGATTTTCATTTTGCTTATTTATACAGCTGATTTTTTTTGCCTGTAGTTCTCCTTCAACATAAACCTGTGGGATCACTTTACCTTTTAAGATGGCCCCAGGTTAAAAGAACAGCACCTCTAGATGTCTGCTCATCCATTTGTTTTATCTTTACAGCCTCCTGTTATCCTCAAATCCCAGGCAGTCTTTCATCTACTAAAGGGTCTATTCACGAAGCTGCCGAGGGCAGCCGAGTGGATGACCGATCTGAAGTGAAGTGAGCCGAACACTGTTCGGCTATTCACTTCAGGCTGGTACGGCTGATTTCAGCCGTACATCGGCTGAAATCAGCCGTACATCGGCTTGCATCGAGTGGCTTCGGGTCGGCCGAACATGCAGAAGTGCAGAAGGAGTTCGACGCAGCCGATCCAACATCTGGATCGGCTGAGCCGAACCTCTGGCAGGCTTCTCACTGCTGTTCGGGCTATTCTTAAAGATGCCGAACAGCTCGGCCACGTTCGGGAGCTGTACGGGCTATTGTGAATAGCCCGTACAGCACCCCTTCGGTTCAGTAGAACCGAAGTCCTGGGGCCGAAGCTAGCTGAAGGATCGGCCAAAGCTACGGCCAGATCCTTTGGCAGCTTCGTGAATAGACCCCTAAATATCTTCCATGATCAATATGTGGCCTGACCCCTCATCTTCTTCTAGGCCAGTAAGCCACCCAATGGATGGGAAAGGGGGAGTAGCAGAAGGAGACAGGCCATATTTTGACTATGGAGGTTGCCGTTTATATTTTCTCAGAGGAGTGTCTGGATTTTGAAGATACCTGGCTGCTCTGAAGAAGTATGCATGTGGATATACCTGCCCTATAGACCTGGGGCAATTTTACAAGCTCAGCTGAGCCTACTGTTTCACTTTAAAGCTAGGGCAATGCTAGCTTCAAAAGCACTATGCTTCCCAGAATGTGATCTTGTTGTCCTCCTTTTCCACTAAATTGCAGATATCGATGAATGTGGAATAATGCAAGAACCATGTAAGGGAGGAATGAAATGTGTCAACCATTATGGAGGATACCTGTGTCTACCAAGAACAGCCCAGATATTGGTAAATAATGGACAAGAAGATTCTGGATCCTCACAAACATCTGGATCACAGCAAACTGGCAGCCAGGGCACATATGTAGAAAGACCCAATAGTCCTCCAGAAGCACCACGACCAGCGCCTAACACACCCCTGATGCAGTGTCCCTCTGGCTATGAGCTAAATGCACAAAATTTGTGCCAAGGTAAGAACTATTATTATTGCAGTTTACAAGAATTTAGTTTTTCCAAGAATGGACCATAAAACATATGGGTACCAGTAGAATAATGACATCAGTGAGAGAGTAGATAGAAAATAACATTTTGGACGGCATTTGGAAGGCATTGCAGAAGTTATTGAACCTCTAAACACATGGAACATGCATGAAGGGCCCCGAGATTCTTTTCGGTGGAGCAGTAGGTGTCATGGCTTTGTCATTCTCTTGGCTCCTCCTGTTATCATGGAATTTTACATTTTAACATGAATATTTCTGTTTAGTTTTAGAAACTTTGAAACACTCAATGTATAATAGCCTTTTCTGATCGGTGGTTTCCCTGTCATTTTGTGTCTCCCTTTTAATGTTTTAACCTTGTGTGATATATAGTTTTAGGCATCAGTTTCCATTTGCCTTTTTTTGCTATTGCTATTAGTGATGCATAGTGAAATATAAGGAAGGGCAGAGACAGTTTAATACAAATAGTGGCAGATAAACCATTCAGGAAAGCAAATTGGCAAGCATAAAGAGAGCAACAGTACTATTTGAAGAGACCACCATATAAATGCTTGTGTTTATAACGATAGTAGACATGTGCGATTCGTTTCGTTACGAATCGAAATTCGTACGAATTTTCCTGAAATTCGTAAATTCGGAAGCATCCGAAATCCGAATGGCAGTTTCCGAATTGTATCCGAAATACGAAATTCCGTTTCCGAATTTCGGATCCGAATTTCTTTGAAACGGGAACTAATATTACCTCTGTAAATGAGGTTTAACAACATGACAAGATTTTTTTTTAAATCCGAAATACGGATCCGCTGCTGCTGAGGGTTGCATTACAATACACGCAGGAAATACGAAATTCCGTTAACGGAATTTCGTTCCGTTACGAACATTCGTTATATTGAAGTTAAAAAGCAAAATACCTTTGTTAATATATTGGAGTTGATGGTATTTTTTTTTTTTTATCCGAAATATGAAATTCGTATCCGGAATCCGTTAACGGAATTCGTATTTCGGATTAAAAAAAACAACTACCACATCGACTCCAATATTAACAAAGGTATTTTTGCTTTTTAACTTCATCATAACGAATGTTCGTAAAGTTACGAAAATGTGCCGAAACTAACGAAAATTCGTATTTCGTACGAATCCGAATTGAGTTTCGGACACGAATTACGAAATACGAAATAACGGATATTCCGAAACGAAACACATTTTTTGACGGCGCACAAGTCTAAAGGATAGACAAAGATAGAGAGAGAGAGTGCATAACAGAATAAGGATGCCAAAAAAGACAGAGAGGAGTGTGGCACAAAGACTAGACAAGTTGTGGCATATCCAAGACATAGGAGTGGTGATATGGGAGAGGGTTGATTCTGCTGTTTGCCAAGCAACCCAAGAAAGTGTGCCCACCTTAAACACACATAAGAACTGCTTCTAAAATGCACTCTAAGCATTGGATATACTTTCAGCTCTGCCAGATAGACAGACCAGAACTCTTACAGCCTACTTCCCATCAAATACACAATAGAAATCACTTCTGTTGCACAACAAATTAATGAAACTACCCCAGAAATTGTGAACTGAACTTGCCATACTAAGATAATTATATGTAGAAATGATCATCCTATTTAAGCCACAGCTAACAAACATTTCACATTGGATTAATTATCTCATGGTTAAAATTGAGCTCAACCATTTAATCCAAATAGGTACTAAGCCATTTAATCCAAATAGGTATTAATTAAAACAAATTACATACAACCAGAATAAGTACCTGACTGTCTTGATATTAGCTCCAAGACCCCTGCACAGCAGCATTTAGACTGGGAAAGGGAAAGTTCAGGACTTTATAACAGCATAGTCTGCAGAAAGGTTTGGGACCTGGCTGTGTTGTTTTGAAGGGATGACTGGATCACAAAAGAGGCTGAATAAAATTACAAATCCTTTGACAGGTAAATCTGTTGAAATATATGTAGTTTAACTGTGTATTTACCAGTTGAGTTCAGCTTTAAAAAAAAACTACCTGCATATTTATTTAGCTAGAGGAAGATATTGTTAAAAATGATATATTGTTTTTTCCTCTCATTATGCTGAAATGTCAAATTGAAAGACATGAACTTAACACTGCCATACTCACTAAGGCAGATGTATATTGTATTTGGTCTTGCAACCTGAACTTGTATGAAGCGCCATATGGTAAACACCTGTCACTTACATGGTTAATTGTTACATGGCTAGCTTCTTACATGTCTTCAGGACCACACTTGTCACATCTCTGCCCTTGTTCTCCATCTGCTTCAAACATTATATATAGTATATTCCTCCCACACATTCTTATTGGTCTGTGAGGCAGCCCATCAAAGTGATGGACAATAGGAATAAACGAGGAGTGTGGGGCACCTCGAGTTCCCTGCATTTTATACCTGTCTACAATTTTTGGGATTTTATTTTTACTAGTATAAGTGCTGAGAAAGGAAGGTAAGAGGTAAGAGCTAATTTTAAAATATGCATGCTCTGGGTTCACGTAGGAGAAGGATTAAATGTCGAGGTTTTTTAGCGTTAAAGAGACTCAATGGGTAAAAGTGACAGGTTTGTTTGAAAATATAACCCCCAACCACCGTGAAAGTTTCATTCCCAGTATTTTCCCATTCCTTTATTCAGAGTCCAAATCCTGCATAAGCTCTGTGTTGGATGCTGTTGGAGATTGTACGGGGTTATTGATTTCATACAGTTCTGCACATGCTTAGGCCAAGAGATTCACCTTTCACTCCCAAGCAATGCACCCTGGGAGGAAAGAGAGGAGTACTCCAATTTTACAAGGGCTTCAATAGAGCAATATGGCAGTATGGTGTAAGTATCAGCAGGTGGGGGGTTGTTCTTTCTGAATAACCTCTCACTTTGCCCTGAACGACAGATTCTCCTTAAAGACACCTTTTTGCTAATGGGCATAGAGAAGCTCTGAGACTTGTAGTTATTTTTGATGATAAAAGCCTAGCACTAACAACAATGGGGCTCCCAGTGCAGAAAATTAGCAAGAGCAATCATCTGCCCATCTGTATGTGAATATAAATATAGAATAAAAAGAAAGAAAAAATGGCACACGAAACAAGTAAAAATATGTGAAAATAGATTTTCTTTTCTACCATAACACCTTGAAAGGATTACTCGCTAAAAACCATGCAACCATTCCCCTTTAAGTAGAAGTCACAGCCCAGCCCCGAAGTGTGAGTTTTATGTTTCATTACTGTGTTTGATAAAAGTGTTATACATGAGGGAAAACAAACAGCACGCATGCATGTGGCAAGAGTCACACTTTAAGTTGATTTTATTATGAAGTTAATGAAAACATGATGTGCACCCTGTTGTAATTACCCACAGATGTATGACATTTTTCTTCCACTCCAGCGGCACTAAATTATGTTTTACAAACAACGTGATGTTGTGGGACTTATTTTAAAAATAATAGTTGACTCAAGGGAGCTATAACACTCTTGCTGACATCATGCTAAACACTGAAGGACCTTCTGTTTAAATACAGTTGTCCACTCCCTTCTGAGTATTGCAGTGTTTAAATCTGATAATGTGAAAGCAGTACAGCTTTCCCCTGATTTCTGCTCACTATAAATGGATACTCACTCATGAATCATGCATAAGCGTTCATTCTACATTCCTATTTAAACTTTGGATTTGATGCTTTAAAAATGTCCTTTTTACATAATTATTAGACATGCACAGCATAAAATTTCATTTTGGAGGAAACAAATGAAAATGGAAAAATCTTTTAATTTGTTACGTTTGATGAAACGAAGAATTATGCTGTTTGTTCTGAAAGCACCCATTTAAAAAACAGAACCACGCGTGGGCCACATTGGCCACCGGCAAGTTCTGCACATGCGTGCCGTCACCTTGGTGGGGTGCATGACCAGGGCCGGATTTACTCTCCCTGCTGCCCCAAGGCCGGGCCTCGGTGGCCTTGTGGGAAATCCGGCCCTGTGCATGACGTCATCTGACACTGGAATCATGGTGATGTCATATGCATGCCCGAATATATTTCTCGTATATTCGGGCATATAATAATTTTGTTTGCAAACAAATTAAGAAGGTTTGCATATTTGTCATATGTTCTCATTCACATTGCATAACTTTAAAAAACAATTACCTTTTAAAGTGATATTAAAGTCAAAAGGGGCTTAAGCTATTTTAAATGTTGATTAAATCACTTACAATCAAAGCTGTTTTTTTTATCTTTAAATGATTTAGCTTCCTACAGAATCAGCTGGTCCTCTGAGCACTGGCCCTGATATCCTGTTTTAGGTTGGCTCCTTTCCCTTGCTGGGTCCTATGGAGTCACCCTTGTGTGTGCCAGTAAGCTATGTGTGTCTCCACAAACACACAGGCAGAGCAAAGCAAGTCACACTCCTCCTCTCTGCTCTGTCCTCCTTCCTTCCTTCTCCAAACTAATAGATGGGCAGCTGCTGGAGACAGCTCTTTCTCTTGTGATCTTGTACTGGAAAGGAAATTCAGGAAAGCCGAGCTGAGAGGGTTTGAACAAGCTGTTCGGAAACATGATGATTGTAAGTGTTTCTGCAAACCATAAAGAGATATTTTACTTGGCAAAGTATATTTGTTTAATCTGGCTTCAATTATTCAAAAGAAGTTCAAGAGTTTAATACTACTTTAAGTGCTTTATATTTGCTTGACAATCCTACCTAGCTCCCCAATCTAATGTTAAATAAGCTAATAAACCTTTTATTAACCCTTGCAGTGGGACTACCCCCACACTGCTAGGGTTAATTGCTCGGGTGAGCAATAACAAAGTTAAGCTCCAGCTGTCACAGTGCTCCCTCCAGCCTGTCTCCCCCTCCTTTGCAGCATTGTAATCTTCCTCAGCATCCTCATGTCTATACACTGGGGGGAATTGATCAAAACTGGAGCAGACAGAATCTGGAGCAGTTTCCTATGGCAACCAATCAGCTTCTGATTTGAAAATGAAAGAGAGAAGCTGATTGGTTGCCATGAACAGCTGCTCCAGATGTTGTCTGCTCCAGTTTTGTTCAATTCTCCCCTCTGTGTATAGATGTTGATGATTTACTGGACCTTTAAGGAAGTGGTTGTAGTAAGTCATGTATTCCCTAATTAACCCCATCTGTACTGTGGTGGCAGATCTTATTATCGGTTGTAAACTAGATTTGAACACTGCCTGTCCTAACAAATGGTTAATGGGAAAATCCACACTGTCTGCCAATATACATGCCAATTTCAGTTTGAATAATATTCCAAATGGATATTCGTATGAATTTTGTTAAATTCGGACATTCGATTGCATCCGAATTTCTGAATTTGAACACATCCGAGCGCGAACGAATTCGAATGTACGTTAACAAAATTGGGATGCGTCCAAATTTAATTCAAAATTAAACTAATTCGCACATGTGACTGTTCTTTGGCCAATCATATCTGGGTTTTTTGGCTGTTGGGAGTAGCTTTACAGGCCCCCACATATAAAATAATAGTCTCCCTCCTGTTCCGTGCCCCCCCACACATTAAAGCAGGCAGATCCCTGGTGATCTAGTGGTGATTAGTAAGGTGCTGCAGACCTTACTAATCACTTCGTTTTCGGCCGGAGCTCATTGAAGAGCTGCGGCTGAAAGCACAGACAGCCCAGCCAGGAGCAGCTGCTCCCACAAGTCAGGTTTGCGGTCCGTGACCGCAAGCCTGACTGAATTTCCACTCGCCTGCACTGCATTTCCACTCGCCAAATGCGAGCAGGCTAGTGGAAATTTGAAGCCCTGCTGTATATATATTATTTCTCAGGCCATAGATCTAGTTGAAATTATGGGCCCTATTTATAAAGCAGCGCTGTAGCCTTAACACAGCCATACCACTTCTTAAAAAAAGGCACATTTATAATGTATAGCTTTACAAATGTGCATTACACTCTGCTTGCTTCAGAACTCTTAATAACAATGAATAGGGGAAAAAACAGGAGGAACCCGATCACATCACCAGTCATGTGAATGGCCTCTTCTCCAATCACAGAGTTCAGTATTAAATTGAAACTAAAGTTTACTATACTAACCTAGCCTGCAGAGATGCAATATTCATGAACTGCCTCTCCACTGCTGCTATTTTTGCTTGGTCTTCTTCCAAGTTTGTCATTTTGGCCACCTTAATTGGCCAGAACGGGGTGATGTAACTCCCATACATGCGCATAGAAGTTAATTCATCCTGGTACTAAGGCATGCCGAGAACATACAGAGTCATGTAGACATGTGAAGATAGCACAGCAATTTCCTTGACCTCCAATGTTATAGCAGCACAATGTGGTCAATAACACACCCCCAGCCTGCTGACTGGACAGTGGAGAAGTAGCAGCACACCAATTAGGTAATTTATCTATTCTCTCCTGTCAGCATGTTTGCTTGCCAGCACATGAGCATTGCAGGAAAATCTGACTGTCATTGAGTCAGCCTCTCCTAGTCTGATTACTGCTGTGCTGTTTCCCCGAAAATAAGGCCTACCCCGCAAAAAAGACCTAGTACTATTTTTGGGAATTGCTAAAATATAAGACCTACCCCAAAAATAAGACCTAGTTGTGACCATTCCCAGGGCCAGTGGTAGCATAAGGGGGAACTTGAAGAGCTGCGGGAAAGGCAGGAGAGAATCAACGGTGCCAATGAAGCCAGCGCTAGAGGAAGCGAGGCGGCAGCGGAGGGAGCAGAGCAGCATAAGCCGATGCTTCCTCTATAGCGCCAGCTCCTGTCACAGGCGGAGTGATACCAAATGCACCCCGCCTGTGAGGAATCGATAGTGAAAGTGCGCTGCATTCATTCTGGCCAGCGATTGGTTACCAAATTGCTCTTGGAAATGTACGGCACCCCTGATTGCCCTGATCACCATATTTTTGTACATGAATACATGTAGACTTTTCTACATGAATAAGTGTGGATTGTTGTACATTAAAAAAAAGACCTATCCCAAAAATAAGACCTAGTGTGTTTTTTTGAGCCAAAAAAAAGAATAAGACAGTGTCTTATTTTTGGGGAAACACGGTATTACAGGAAGCTGATATCCGGGTCAAAATCAGGTATATATACCATCTGCATTTAAAACACATTTCAATATTTTTTAATGAATACATAAGCGCAATTGTTAAAAAAAACAATCCTGTTATATTTATTTTGTCTACAAACAGAGAGTGAATATCCCTAGCCCCTATTTGCCACAATGTTAGTGCACAGCGCAGCCTGCATTTTATGGTAACTTCATAAAATGGAGGATGTGGTATCCCATTGAGTTCCCTCTGCTGAAAAGAGAACTACAGCCAAAACTTTTTTTGGCTTTAGTCCTCTTTTGGGTCACAGGAGGGCATTTACTACTGTCCTCCTGTGACCCAAAGTCGGCTGCACTGCAGCTGGGAAAGATCACAACAATTTGTTTTGAGAACCACCCCGCTGCCTGATTGACAGCTGGCTCTGCTTCTCTAGAACCAGAACCAGCCGTGCCCGCCTCCTCTTCTGTCTGTCCCTCCAATGAGTGCTGGAGAAATGGGGAGGGGGAAATCCTTGGGATCTCTAACCCTTTGTTAGAAAAGACAGTCCTGCTCATCTAGTTTACAAGTGATATTGAAATCTGCCAGCACAGTACAGACAGGGCTTATTTGATACAAATACCATCAACCTCCCAGACAGTGAGAACTAAACAGGATTTGTTAGTCCTGGAGTTAGCACAATGAACATATACAAAGGTAAACTGAATTTTTATTTATTTTTTAATGTTATTTATTTCTTACAGGTATGTATATAGCACCAACAATTTACACATTCACATCAGTCCCTGACCTCAAGGAGCTTACCATCTAACGTCCCTATCTCACATGCATATATATGAAGGGCAATTTGGCAGGAGCCAATTAACATACCACCAGTCTTTGCAGTGTGAGAGAAAACCGGAGCACCCAGGGGAAACCCACACAAGCACAAGGAGAACATGCAAACTCCTTGCAGATCTGACTGGGATTTGAACCACCAGATTGGAGGTTGGGGATAGGTCACATGACTTTGACAGTTCACTTGACTAGGCTCCTCTCTTGTTTTTTCTTCCTTCATCTTTTTTCAGCGGTATATATATCCAGTATGTAGCTGTGTTAAGTCCATGCCGCTGCTTTATAAATGGATTTTTGTGAGACTTTACTTTTACTTTAACTAATAAAGGAACAAATAGAAAGTGCACCTGCATTGTTTAACATCTTCAATAAAACTTTACTTTATAGTAAAATCTTATACTCACAAAGGTATTTCACAAATTAGTATATTGCTCTGAGGAAGAGAGCTCACCCTTCAAACGCACCAACTAGGATGCACACTCCAAGCAGTGACTACATGTTGTTCAATAGAATAAATGGTTGACAATCTTCTGTATGGAATTGGTTAAGATGTGATTTGCTGATTTGTGAAGTACCTTTGTGAAAATAAAATATTACTATATAATAATATTTTATAGCAGCAAATATTTTAAATCGTTTGTCAAAATGCAATGTGATAGCCTCAGCACTCATAATGACTCTTTTAACAGTTTTTAGTTTTTAGTAATCTTACCTTGCTGCAGTGACTCAAAAGATGAAAATTTTTGACTAAGCATACTTGGTATTCAGATCACCTAAAAGCAGCCAGAAATGTTCATTCTTGACAGAAGTTCTACTCTCCAGGCTTGTTTTGCAAAATTGTGTAACACCATCTATTTGCATTCCAGGTTCAAAAGACCGTGCATGCGATTTATATTTTTATTATGTGACAAGGAATGGTATTA
>NW_017306340.1:394714-413392 GCF_000935625.1 Nanorana parkeri
CATATATATAACAATGCTAATCTCCTACAGCCTACAGACAATGTTAATCTCCAGCATCATTGCAGCCTCTTCCAGCCTACATGTATGCACTCCATTAACTGCCAGATGTGTTTTCTCAGGGCAGGTCTCCTGAGCTCACAAAAATTCAGGGCACAGCAACAGGTTGGCTTTAATTTGCCATTTCCCAACAGCAGAATATACTAACCTTCCTTTGCTCTCTTGACACTTTCTTTAGCATTAGAAGCCTAAGGAATTATCTGATGCTTCCAAGTATGAAGAAGCATGTGACTTACCCAATTCTTACCAAACCAAGACAAGCACTGAGCCTACATTCTTTTTTATTGGATACATGGAACACTGTCACTGTCGACTTATTATTTCTCCTCAGCTTTAAAGTGAACCTGTACTTTGCCCATGCAAGTGCTCACATGGTCTATTGTTCTTATATTCTCTACGATTTACTAGGTGCAGTGGTGTATTCTGTTTCTAGGCAAGACAAAACTCGGTGCCCCCACACACACACACACTAAATGTACCCCACCCGACTGTGGTCTCAGGTGGGCTCTGCAGGGTTTGTAGTGGGCTTTGCAGGCTGCAGAGCCCCCTATGGATTCTGCAATGCCCACCACAGATCCTGCAAAGCCCCCTGAGACTCGGCAAAGCCCCGACAGATCCTGAAGGATCTCAGGAAGGCTCTGCAGGATCTGTGGTGGGCTTTGCAGGCTGCAGAGCACACTATGGATCCTGCTTAGCCCCCCTGAGACCCGACAAAGCCCCATACGGATCCTGCAGAGCCAACCAAAGGGTATTGCACAGCACACCTGAGACTCTTTGGTGGGCTGTGCAGAATCTATGCTTGGCTCTGACAGCACAGTCCTCTTACCTTGTACGTTTACAAGTGACAGCTGTCACCTATTCAAGTTAATGATCAGGTGACAGCAGCTCCATGTAAACGCCTGCACACCGCATGTAATGATACGTGATATGATTACATGCGGTTAGAAAACACTCTCCCTGGATGCACAATCATTGCGTCCAGGGAGAGTGATTGATTCCTAACCGAATGTAAACATAGCACGTATCATTACATGCGGTGTGCAGATGTTTACATGCAACTGTTGTCACCTGATCATTAACTTAGGTGACAGCTGCCACTTGTAAATGCCAATTTAGAGATTTCTGCTGCAGGAAAACGCAAGTTCCTGACGCAGAAATCCCTAACTGCACCTAAAATAAAGGTGTGAATGTAGAATGTAGCCTAATACACTTCTACCCCTCCCCCCGGTCAAATACAACCCCTGTACATATCAAATAATACCCCCCCATACACATGAGAAAATAAGCCAGCATTCACTAAAAGAGCGCTGGCCGAAAGGATCCGACTGCCGGCGGAGACTCAGCTACACGGTCTGCATCCGACAGAGATGCAGACCGTGTAGCTGCTCCCGCAAGTCAGGTATGCGGTCCGTGACCGCGTACCTGACTTCTGAGCTGGCTGCAGGTCACAAAGTACCGGCTCGTGGGCCGCAAGTGGCCCGCGGACCGGTACATTGAGACCCCGGCATTTTTGCCGCTCCCGTGGAATCTCCTGCCCGAAGCAAACGCCTTGTTTGCCTCAGGGCAGATACGCCCCTGACTAGGTGCATGTTGAGGCCTCTGCAGATGCCATCTGTGGGAGTAAGGTCCTTCAGAAGTCTCTTTGAGCTGTAGGCTGCCCTAATTTTTCTTTTGTTATATGTGCCTGTTAGTGTTTTATTGTTGTTGCCCGTCCCTCAATTTTTTAAACCTAATTAAGAGACAGAGGACCTACCACATAGTGTTTGTATATTAGACATGTGCACCAGCAAAAAATTTGTTTAGTTTCATTTCGTTTTGATTCCAAATTTGCATTATTTAGTTTTTCGGATTCAGGTCCGAAATTGAATTCGTTTCGTGATTCTGATTTGGCTGGAATATGTTAGCGGTAGTCCGGTCAAAATTTAGTTTCATTTCGTTCGTTCATGGCAGCAGAGTGACATTTGAGGGGGGAAAAAACTTTTGGTAGCAATTTGAGCAAATGGACGGAGCGAGCCATGACGTCACGGCTCGCTCCGCCCATTTGACATTCTCAGCTAGTAAATGCTACAAAGCATTCGGGAACTCCCCAATGCTATTCGTGAGTTTCCGAATGCAGACTGTAAAAAAACAAAAAAAAAAAAACTTTTTTCTTCTAATGTCATTTTGCTGTCCAATAAACGAAATTTCGACTGGACTACCGCTAACGAATTTCGTGAAATCGAGAATTTGGATTTGTTTACATCCGAATCTCCGAATTTCCGAAATTTCGTCCAAATTTCATTTCGGAACTAAACGAATCGCACATGTCTATTGTATACACCTACTTTTGGTTTTCTACAAACCTGAAACATGATGGGGATGAGCCCAGTTATACCTGGTTGGCCAATGGCTTTTTTGTTTGCCAGTGTGCAAAAGTGTGGCCGTATTAAAAAATTGTCGAGGAATTTCTACTGCTTCCATGCCCTTTAATAAACTTTAAGATATGAATTTTACAGAGAGTACCAAAATCCTTTAATGATTACCATTCACAGTGGAGAGAGCTCCTCGGTCATGTTGCTTTCATCCTCTAATTATTTTTGTAACATAACATTTTATGTTCTTAGTCTTTCTTTGAAAATGCCCGTATGTTGGATGGTAATGTTGGTATGATATTATTCAGTTTGAATAAAGACTTTATATTTACTAAGCAGAGTCTTAATAGATCATACAGAGAGCATATATTCAAGGCTCCATGTATTCTCAAGTGCTCATTGATACCTGATTAAATCTCTGAATATATCCTCTTTGTTTTGAATGCTGTCTACTCTTCTTTAACTATAATAGCTACTTGATGTTTGAACTTGAAGTAGTTGTTTAAGTCATCTGTTGCTACACAATTACATGTTTTTTTATGTTAGCTTCAGATGTATTATGTTAAATCAAGCTGCTTCTTATATTTTTCTTCTACTTATCCGGCATCATGTTTTTAATGTACCCACCAAACCATAATTTGTAGCCAGGATATGTAAATGTTTACTAATGAATCTGTAACAGAAAAGAGCAGGGGGTGCCCAAATGCTTTTTGTTGTTGTGAGTGGTCCATAAAGTGACTTATACTGTCACATATTAAAATTAACCAAGTCCTGCAAAGTGTCTACATGAGCAATAATGATAATGTGCAGGGACCCTATGGTGCTTGTTATTATCTGTGTTTATATTTGAAGCTATTGCTGAGAAAGACTTAGGGTTCTAGGCTCAGGCTGTATACAGTACCTCAGCATTAAGACCCACCCCTATAATAAGCCGCACCCCTTCTGTTTAAATTAGAGGACAAATTCATCTGAAGATACAGTAAATACAGATACAAGAAGACCACAAGTTGCCTGAACATCTACAGTATTGCTGGTGTACATGCTTTGTAGGACCTGACAAGTTCACTTTAATGAATCCAAAACAGATGACAGTAGAAGTCCTTTTCACTGTTCATTCATAATAACAACAAGCTTTTAAAGAAGACATTGCATGCACATTTTTAAGTTGGCCATACACTATGCGAATTTTGGCTGGTTCTTGAGGGAGCGGCTGAAATTTGCACAGTAAGTGCTGTTGTCAGCACCCTTTAGCCAGAATCCCTCAATCAGCTTTTGAATGAGCTGGTTGGAAAATCTTCATACAGAGCCCATAGCCAATTAGCAGCTGTCTCTGTTTGGGTATTCTGACAGTGGCCAGTGGCTGCTGTCAGACTACAAAAAAAAACAGCGATCAACATGCTCATAGCGTTGATGGAGTTATCTGCTCTGCTCTGTTTTTTGTTTTTTTTGTTTAGCCCGCGGGTTGAACAAAAAAAAATAGAGCAGTGTATGGCCAGCTTTAAGACATAAATTGTATGTAAACCCTAAAAATAAACTTTTTTTTTGCTACCTTTTGGTTTGTTAAATATTAAAAGCATTTTGTAGTATCTGTGTGATAAGTGCAAAGAAAATACCTGTAGGAATTGAAGTGCCATACCAATTAAAATAGTCCAGATACAACTTTATTCCATTAGGGTCAGGGGACAATCGAGTAGAATAGCCAATGTGTTTCAGGGTCCAAAACACATCCTCTTCATCAAGGTATACAATTTATGTTCTAAAATATGCATGCAATGTTTGCTTTACATGTTTGTTGTTATTATGAATAACCAGTAAAGAGGACTACTTCTGCCACCTGTATTGGATGTACTAAAGTGAACTGGTCAGGTCCTACAAAGTGTGTGCATTTTAATACTTTAAGTTCAGGCAAACCGATTGTCTCCTTATCCGACTGGAATAAAGTTGTATCTGCACTATTTTTATTGGTGTGGCGCTTCAATTCCTACATATACTGTGTTCACTGTGAAACCAAGGATACTGTGGAGACCCTTAGATCAGTGACAGCTGCCTATAAAGGCCTTCTGCCTACCCCCTTTCCAGCCAGAGCGTCCTAGGTTGCTAAGAGCTCTTAGCAACCTGTGACACTGTGGCTGGCATTCCGCCTAGCTCCCAGCAACCAGTGATGTCAGTGAGCTGGATGGGATGCTGGACAGAGGTACCATGCACCCACAACCGCCCCCCCCCGGTAACATGCATCACCAACACCCCCACGGACCATGCACTTCCATCACAGAGAGTGGATGGGTTTGTGTAGGTTAGCAAAATACAAATGATCAGAGCCCACACCACTCAATCCACAAAAATGCTGTTTGTTGTCAGCCCACAACAGGAAATATGAGCTGAGTGCATTACTGGAAGATCAGCAGGTTTTTTTTTTATTATTATTTGCAGTGTCTTTAAATGGATAAAACAGGAGAAAATGTGCTTGTACTGCATTTTTTTGTCTTCACATGCACTTTAAAGGAATTGTTTGGAGTATATGTCTGTATATGTACATCTTAGTGATTCTTGGACATACATGGGAAAAAAGCTGTCTAACTTACAAATGAGAGATTTTTACTTTGATTTTTACTACAAAAAATGTGAAATTTTGACACTACAAATTTTAAAATGCATACGTGTCAAAAGTCTGACTTCTTTTTGCCTGTGTGGTCTCAGGGCTCTTCCATACTTTTCTTTAATGTTTGAATACATTATTTTGAGATTTCTTAATGTTTTCCCTTATGTTCACATAGTGCTGTCAATGGCATTATAGGATTGCTGCTGTTTTAAAACAGTATAAAGCTTAAAATGATGCTTGAACAGGACATTGAAAATATTCTTGTTTTTTTGGGTGTCAGACATAGACGAGTGTCTCAGTGGAGCACACAATTGCCGAGCAGATCAAGTGTGCACGAACATGAGAGGAACATTCACGTGTTTGTGTCCAAGAGGATACCAGAAGCGAGGGGAACAATGCATTGGTGGGTATTATTGTAATTAGTGATTATGCCTCCCCCTAGAAAACCCATATAATGTCCAAAATGTCAAATGTATGCTCAATGTGAACTTCTAACAAGATGCATAACCATCAACATTTATTTCTAATATGTTAAAGTGTATGTATAACTAAAACTACTTTTAGTTTTAGATACAGTAGGGAAGAGTTATTTTTTGCTATCCTGTGGCCTGCTGGGGGGATTTTTCATCACTTCCTGTCCTGAATTTATAACATGAAGTAAGAGGAGTTCTCTCCAAATTGAAGGGAATTCCCATCTGTCACAGCAGTTGACCCCATTGAAGAGGGTTTTTTTTAATCATTTCTTGCTCTGATGACAACTGACAACATTTGGGGTTTTCTGTCCAGTTTGGCAATGGCCACTGGGACAATTAAAAGGGTGAATTTCCCCACATGGGATACAAACAGATAATAAAACCTGACAGGATCTCCAACCCTTCCCAACTATATTGTAAACAAATTCCTTGGCAATTTATTGGCTTATTTAACTTCTTACCTCAGTGTTCAACTCTGACCTGTCCTCTATCATCATTTCAAATGGGTATCATCACTCTGATTTCATCCCCAGAACTCCATAATTATGTTTTAGTTCAAAAACTATTTTCTAGTTACACTTATAGCTCACTGTAGTTGGCAGGAGCTAACAATGGTTCCTGGTTTGGTCAGAAACATCAGTCAGTATGAACAACATGACAGCTGATGCTGAAAATACTGCATTAAAGTCATCACTGACCCATATTATTGTGAATGCATTCTTTCCCACTTCAGATGACACCATATTTTGATACCTGGAGTAGGCATGCTCACAATACATATGGTCACTAGTAAGTTTAGACCCTTTTTACACATACAATAATGCTAAAGCCAAATACACACCATAATTGCTTGAAGGACATGTTTAATCTTATCAGCTATTTTATTTAGCTATAAGTGCTAAAAGATCAGTTTGATGAAAATTATGTTATCGGTATTAGTACAAAAATGTGTTTCTATGTATAGTTGGTAATGGGTCATGGTGGCAGCCATATTTGCTCATTGCAAATAGCATCTCTGCTTTTTGCTTTGTAACAATGTTCTTTCTCATAATGGAAGGTCTGTGAGGTGAGTGAGTAATTGAAATAATACATTCCTACCTTTGAGATATCTTATTTCAATAGTTATTAAGAAGGGAAGCAGAGTAATTTAAACAGTGTGTTTGCTCCTCTTTCATCTAATGGCTAATCTACAATACAATCTACATTTAAAGCGTTAGCTCAACCCTGGAAAAAAAAAAAGCAATATGCTTGTGTGGCCTAAAATTTTAAAAACACTGTGTTGCATTACAAAATTGTAATCTAATTTAAAATGACACTAAACTCAGGAGTTAAACCTGAAAATGTATTCAAGTACTTTAACTAATAATAAAAAAAGGAATCTTATTTGTTTATCACTCAGCTGTAAAACCTCAAATCATTTCTGAATTGGTGCTGACACTGTCCTTGCTTCTGGAGGATGGCTACTTTTGTTCCCCATGGTCCCTGTGTGTTATAAAGTAGCCACCACTCCAAGCTCGCTCCTGTGATGGGCTACAATCTCAATAAAAATGAATAAACTAAATGTGATATTGTAGTCCAACACAGGAGTGAGCTTGGTGCAGTGGTTACTATGACTATGTGATATGCTTGGATGTATTTGATTTACTTAGAGATATATTCATAAATAAATTCAACATTTTCATGTATTTTTCTTTTCTCTACAATGTAGATATTGATGAATGTTCTTTATCTTCATTTTGCCATCATCACTGTGTTAATACACTGGGATCTTACTACTGTCAATGTAACTCTGGCTTCCAGCTTGCAGCAAACAACTACAGCTGTGTGGGTAAGTTAAGATTCTAGTTAGATATACTATATTGTATTATAGAGTATATTCCTATGTATTTGCAGGGAATTTAAAAGTACACTTGTCATCCTAAAACAAATGATCTGCTGACAAGTTAGGAAGGTTTAAGAGTACTTTGGTAGGATGATTTATATACCAAATAAGCACAGTATATCATACTAAGTCCTGCCTGTTGTATCTTTACATTGATCTTGCTCTCAATTTTCAAGTGGAATTTAAAGTGCTGTGTGCTGGATCGGCTTTTGCCATAATGTGCAGATAAGTATTCACAGCATTCTTGCACATAATAGCATTCTTACTCATAAATGTGCTCTTCTACAGTAATGTGCAATGCAGGTTTTGCTCTCTGCCCTGTCCCCCCACAGCTGTAATCTTCGCTACAAATACTTCCGGGTTGCTAGGCATCCTCCTCAGCCACGGAATGCCCACTGACAATGAAGCGTGTACACATCTTGCAGATGCTATGAATAGCACATATAGTATGCATAGAAAGTAAAAATAGCTTGGGGAAAGAGCATTTTGCATGTTTTATTTTTAAAGTTCAGTTCCATTTTAAACTTTCAAATGAAAAAGTGCTACCTAGAAGCCTGGAACACAGGACGCCTGCTATTGCCTATGCCAGGCAAAAAAAAAGATTGATCTTTGCTCCTCCCTGATTGAGCTTCACTGTTTTACTCAGATATAGGAGTAGTGGACAGCGGCACTCGGTTGCTGATACCGGGCTACACAGTGTCAGCGCCGATCAGTTTTCTGCCCCTCTGATTGGACAGAGGGACAGTGACACACAGGGGGTGGGGCTCACAGAAGACTAGCAGTGATTGGCCAGTTCTCCAGCCTCAGCCAATCCGAACTCTTATGGGCGGGGATCGTTGCAGACTCTGCCGGCCCTCCTCTGCCCACACTCGCAATGGATTACGACGAGCTGTCGGGGCTCAGTCTGATTGGACGCCACACACTACTTACCACATGGAGAGGAAGGGGGGGGGGTTAAGTTCTGACGAAGGGGGCGTGCCCCGGAAACGCGTCAACGCTGGCAATTTGTTCTATGGCACATAGGAACTATCTTGTCTACTTGCTTTTGCCTCATCCTGGTTCATGGTCCTAAGGCTTTTATCTATTGACTTTTGTGAGTACCATTTCTACTGTTTGCCTGTACCTGAATAAAATGTATCTGCACTAGGGAAGGCGTCCCCTTTTTGTGCTTTTATCCACTTCCCAACTCTATCCAAAACTAAAAAAAGTTTTTGCTGATGTCGGGTGCTTTTTTCCTCTGTAGTTCTCTGTATGGTTTTGTTGATGCATATGAACAAATTCATATTTGTAATAGTTAAGCTGAAACTTGTGAAAATCTTTGTTTGTAATTTTGCAGATGTTGATGAATGTAGTACCAGTCCTTGTGCTCAAGAATGTTACAACATGATTGGTTCGTATGTCTGCCAGTGTAATCCAGGTTATGAACTCAGCAGGGACAGAATTAATTGTGAAGGTAATAAGATCTGCACATGCCTCTGCACAGTACTTTCTTTTTCTGCACATTTTTATTAAAAGTAGTTATTGTAACTAAAGTATATCTATAACCAAAATCCCAAAATAATGTCAGAGTCATTCTGACCTGCAGCGTGACACTATACTGCCAGCTGATAAGCCCGCTATCTGCTGACTCTGGATCACAGTAGTACCTTAAGAAATGTACTCCTGTGATCCAAAAGAGAAGTGAAGCTAAAAGAAAAAGTTTGGCTTTACTTCTCTTTTATTTTTGAGCAACGTGCAATATACACATACTTTTTTCAATGTTACATTTCAGTTTACATTGAAAGAAAATTATGATTTCCTGCCAAAATATCCAATATGTTAACGAAATATTTCTTGTGTATTTAGCTGCAATTAATTTCTAATGATTTTGTGTGCTTTTGTTGCACTACAGCAAGGTTGAACCCATTAATGCCAGTTCAAAGCTATAAAAATATCAGCATGCCATTGTGCCTGAATACTTGCCAAGAGTCCTTCATTTGCAGGGACAGTCCCTGATATTGAACATTTTTGAAATGGTCATGAACCTGCACTTATTAAACCCTTCTATTTGCACCACTGAAATAACTGGAGTGGGCACCATCTGTATACAGTCAATCAGTGTCTCTGCTTTAAGGGGACCATGTTGCCAATCCATTCATTTTACCAAAAATCTTCCCTTAAACACTATATATGCATTCAACAAATTTTATACATATTTCCTTGTCGAGACATCCAAAAGAGACCTTGAGACTGCTGCTGGACTCTGCCATCTTTGATGTGTCAGCAGCCCTGGAAGACTCAGAGCTGTCACTCAAGTGACACCCTATAGGATTCCCCTTCACTCCCCCTTAATAACTATTTAATAGGTTATGTAGGGAGGTGGGGGAAGGAATAAATGAGCAAATGTTCTAGCAAGTTCAAAAGCAGATTGCAAGTTAATAAAAAAACAAATGAACGATTGAAACGAAAAACAAACACTGTAAGTAAGCATGTAAATTACATGATTCTTCTCTGCTTTTACCTGCAGTTGTGACAGGCTCTCTTAAAGATAGGCTGCTCTAAACATAGTTAAGTGGGTGAGAGTAAAGTGGCTGGTGAAACCTGGACAGACCCTGCACCATCTGTAAATTTTGTTTGGGGAGAGAGGGTTCATAAAGTTTTGTGTTGTAGTTTTATTTACCTGCCAAGTTATATATTTATCTTGTTACATGTTCAAAATGATAAAACATAAGAAAGTAAAAGATCATGAGATAAATAATAATTTAAAAAAGTAAAAAATAAGAAATACAAATTTAAAACAATTAAAAAAATAAGAAAAAAATAAAGCTAACCCTGCTGGCCCATCATCTGGTTGCCATTCTCCATTGGCGGGGGGTTGGCAGGGAGGGGGGCGCATTGGGAAACCTGGCCCTGGGGCAGCAGAGAGAGTAAATCTGGCCCTGGGTGCTGCCCTAGAAATTCTTGGAACCAAAAAGGCATTTTTGTACCACCAACAAGCCCAGACAAAATCAGAAGTACCAGATTTCCCTACTGGATCCTCAGTTTCCCCTCAAAGAGAGAGTTTAGTGCTCTAAGGACTAACTTTGGACCAGCAGGACATACAATATTTGTAATTATTTTTATTCTATGACCTTTTTAGGTTAGGAGGGACTTCCAGCATTACCTAAAAAAAACGTGAAAAATATTTCCACATTTTAAACAATGTTTTCTAATTCAAACTTGTCAAATGCTGAGGCAATTCCTGTAATGTTGCATCTGTTTAGAGAGTAAACAAAAGTGATTTAAAGACAAACAAATTGATGTTTTCAGTTTATATTCTATCAACAAGTAACACATGTGACATTTAAAAGGCATGTGTAATGAGAGCAGGGTGGATGCAAGATAATTATTTCCATTATGTATCTGGTGTTCAGTTTGGGGAAAAGCATTAGTGAAAGTAGAAGTAGGAGATAGTAAGTGGGCACTTGTAATAATGCTATACAAAGACTAATGGCGTGCAGAAACCTGTACCAATCAGTTAGGATTCAACATTCTCTGGCTTAGAAGAGAAGCGGTTTTTTTTTTCCATATAGTTCCTTAATGTATTATGTTCAGGTGTAAAAGCATACAATTTTGGATTTTTTTTAAATGCAATAATGGACTAAAATGTTTGTTGACTAATGCCAGAAGTCTGCCAAGCAAAATAGGAGAGTTGGAAGCCTTGATGCATGAAGAGCGCTATGATTTAATTAGTATTGCTGAATCTTAGCTTTGTTCTTCACGTGACTGGGCTGTTTATATTCCTGGCTATGGTCACTTTCGCAGAGACAGGGTAAAATTAAAAAGTGTCAGTGTCTGTCTCTATGTGAGAAGTAACCTAAAAGTGAATGTGAAAGAGGACCTTGTCAGTGGAGAGTGTGGTGGTGCTGAGTGCATACTGCAAAGTTAATTATTGGAGTTTGATACAAGTCTCCCCAGTGTTAATGAAGAGGTAGAGACTCAGATCCATACACAGACAGAAAAGGCTTCAAGGACTGGAACAATGGTGATGATGGGTGAGTTCACCTACCCTGAAATTGACTATTGCAATTACTGCTGGAACAGTAAATGTCAGAATTTTATAAACTTATGTGAAGACCATTTTAAGGTACAGTTTAGAGATACAAAGAAAGAAAGGTTCCGAGCCACCAGAAGGAACAGGACACCACACCCCTGAATATAATGGTATCAAAAAGCTAGAGAATATGGGGCTTTTGAGGTGTCACTCTAGGCATGAAAAACACATATTGCACAAATGTCTTTAAATAAATAAATAAAGATAAAACCATTGCATAAGCTCATCAATATTGTATCCACAACAAACCCAAAAGGATTTAATATTGATTATAGGCATAGCACCTCCCTGGACCACACAGCCACATACACGGCATCAACAACTGAGGTAAACATTTTAACATGTATTTCATATAAATATATATAGAGAGTCATCATATAATGTCATTGACATATCCAGTTTTGTGTCCGTGCACCGTGGGTCCAGCCTTCTGCGCGTTTCGCTTAAAACGGAAGTCCACATCTCCAGGGGGACAGAACCCACCGCCCAGATGACGTAGGGAGTGAGGGACATATAGGGGTACCGAAGAGAGGTGTATCCATAGGCCCACCATAGGCCCACCTCGGCCACTGACGTCACACGCTGGGGACTCCTCCTCCGGGCCCCGGCTTCCTCCTCACGGCCGAGGGCGCCAGTCTCCTCCGCAGCAGCCGGGTCTCGTCCTCCACGTATACTGCTGAGCCCCTCACCCCCATGACCGGGCCCCCTCCTGCCCCGGGCCGCATAGCGACCGCGTGGGTCGCTATGATGGTAGTTACGCCACTGGGTACCAAAGATAGGTGAATCCCCATCCATGGATACTGTAAATTATAATATAATATCAAACAATATATAGCACCAAAGAGCTAAACTAATATTCCCCATGTATTGTAGATACTAATTAGATGAACAAAGATACCTCCTCACATATACTGTCCCCTCCACCTATATGGAGGGGAGGAAGAGGGGGATATTACCGTTACAGTTTAGTTTTATAAACCAAAAAAATCTATATTCATGGCATGGAAGGACATCTGATACTAAATGGTAACCTTTTTATCTGGGCTTACATTTGGTTGATCTAACGTGGAATAAGGAGAACCAAGGACCACCTCTCCCGCCGATCTCTCTACACCTCCACTCACTCCACCATACACTCAGCCGCATCACATCACACTGCCTAAATACCCCAGCGTGTGACGTCAGTGGCCGAGGTGGGCCTATGGTGGGCCTATGGATACACCTCTCTTCGGTACTCCTATACGTCCCTCACTCCCTACGTCATCTGGGCGGTGGGTTCTGTCCCCCTGGAGATGTGGACTTATTCACCCCTGAAACCCTAAACAGGGTCATTTATCATTATTTATTTCAATGGTTATTTATTTTTCAATGATTACTATTATGTGATGTAAAAGTGTGTATCCTTATAGACGTATTTATACGCAAAGCATTCAAATATTGCAGGCAGCCTCTTATCTTCCTGAGGAAGCGTTTTTAAGCAAAAAGCGCAGAAGGCTGGACCCACGATGCACAGACACAAGACTGGATATGTCAATGAAATTATATGATGAATCTCTATATATATTTATATGAAATACATGTTAAAATGTTTACCTCAATTGTTGATGTCGTGTATGTGGCTGTGTGGTCCAGGGAGGCGTTATGCCTATAATCAATTTTAAATCCTTTTGGGGTTGTTGTGGATACAATATCAATGAGCTTATGCAATGGTTTTATCTTTATTTATTTATTTATTTATCTGTATAATTAAAATATATTTATTTAAAGAGATTTGTGCAATATGTGCTTTTCATGCCTAGAGTGACACCTCAAAAGCCCCATATTCTCTAGCTTTTTGATACAGTTTAGAGATACATCAACTAGAAATGATGCTCTGCTGGGCCTGTTCCTCTCAAACAATATAAAGCCTATTACAAATGTTTATGTAAAAGAAAGTTTGGGTAGCAGTGACTATAAAGTGATTTCATTTAATTTAACAACGAGCATGCATTGAAAAGATAAACCACTACATTTTAAGAAAGCAAATTTTCCAGTGCTGAGGGCTTTCTTTTCAACACATAAACTGGAAGGAAATAATGTAATCAATGAACAAAGAACAGAAATAGGCATGTTTCAAATCGACTGTGTTCAAACACTGCAAAATATATTCCTGTGGGCAATAAGTTTAAAAGGCTAAAAGTAAAAGCTATGTGGCTCATGTCCAATGTTAAAAAAAATTAAGAATAAGAAAAGGGCACATAAAAATAGAGGAACAATTCAATCATTTGAAAGTTGCAAATATAACAAAATATGTAAAAAGGAAAACATAATTGCGAAAATGTAAAACCAACAATGGGTTGTATTGAATAAGTAAGACAAAGACTAGACATTTGTTTAAATATATTAGTAAAAAGATCAGTTCTGATCATGTAGTCCTTACTTGATAATTCAGAGTGGAAGATTGGGGAAAAAGAGAAGGCAAATATATTATACATTCTTCAGCTCTGTATTTACAAAGGAAAATGGTGGCTGTCAGAAAAGAGGTAGTGCTAGACTCTCTTCTTAGATAGCCTAGCATGCAATGCACACACTAAATATGAAACAAACTTGTAATAAAATGTTTTTATTAACGTTATATTAACATTAAAAATGAGGATCATATTTCTTTTATTACACATTGTTTTACATTTTAGTTTTATAAACCTGAACTTTCAAAAACATTTTAAAATAATAAAGACCAAAAACAATAATAGAATAATCAGCAATTGACTTCAGAAGGCAAGCACCACAGGATACCCAGCAGGATAAATAATGTCCACTAATTTTCTATTCCCATCTATTGACACAGAATACTAGGGATATGACATCCCTAACCAACTGCCACTCCATGTCCAATGTGGCTGCCCTAGTGACATTAACATTTGTCAATCCAAAACCTTTTTTTTTTCTAGTTTTAGATAGAGAGGAGAACAATTAGAACTCCTCTCCTAACTCATAATCTGACAGGGGTTTTAGTCCTCCCCTACTCTACTAAAAAAAAAAAAAATTATTCTGTCTGTGTTGCTGTTGCAGAGTTGGCCTCACTTCCTGCCAGGTAAAGTGTTGTCAAAAGGACAGGAAATGAGGGTGACTTACTCTAACAGAGCCCTGAATAGTGATAGAAACCTAACAGGAGTTCAAACCCTTCCTAACTCTATCCAAAAGAAAAAAAAGAGTTTGGCTTGGCACATTTGCTCAGTGTAGTATGGTCATTTATGCTTAATAGAACAGAAATATTTTTTACAGAAACATTTTTAAAGCCAACCCTAATCATAAATGTATAGAGTGGGGAACGGTAAATATTAGTTTTTACTGCAGTTCATTGCTTAATTATGGAGAAATACCCTTATTTTCTGTACTGATGATCAGTGTCATTGGAACAGGAAATTAAGGGAAATCTCCCTAACAGGGACACAGAGAACAGTAAAAAAAATCTCACAGTAATTTGATAAAATTTCCACTTTTAAATTAAACTTTTGGCTTGAGTTTGGCTTTAATCATGAGTCTTTTGCATATATTTTTTAAGCTTTAAATGTTTTAACTGAGAATGTCTGTACTATCATATTCATAACTATTATTGCTATTAGTTTTAGTATGCAAATAGAATAATTGTTTAGCAGGAACGATCATTTACAACGCGACATAGAATAGATGGGACTGATTAAGCATCAGAATTAGGTCACCATTAATTTAATTAAAGTATGAGTACGATTTAAAATGTTAAGTATAGAATATTAAATAAATCACACTGCTAATGATGTTGACTCTTAAAAATACACAATGGATTTTGTAAATAAGCTTAATTATTTTTCCATCAACTTCATTATATTCTAGTTTGCTAAGTGCCGAAGGATACGCTGAGATGAATTTGTTGTCCGTAACTTCATTGTTTTCATATTCTTGAACAGATATTGATGAATGCAGAACAAACAGTTATCTGTGCCAGTACCAATGTGTTAATGAACCAGGAAGGTTCTCTTGCGTATGCCCAGAGGGGTATCAGCTTGTTGGGACTCGATCTTGTCAAGGTTTGTATTATAATGAAATGCTTACTGTCTGTAATTTCTTTCTGAAGCATAGATTATACTGCATTAAAATTGATAAAAAGTACTATGGAAGATTTTCTATAGATTCACCACCTCTGTACCCTCATAGTGTAAAAAACCACTAGGTAGGTGGATGTGTATTTCTGAAGTGCTGAAGTGAGCCCGTTAACGGCTGTGAACTGAGCTGCCATTGGACAGCTCAAATCACAAAACACTCAAAGGATTGCACCACTCCTCCACTGCAGACAAGCAGGAGGAATCCAGGTGCTCACCCTCACTCCCACATTAGCTGCCGTCAAAACAATAAAACATCTGGCTGCACTATATACATTGCTGGAAGCTTATTTTATTAAAGATCATACAGCTACACAAAGTCTGTAATTCTGTAGTACAAGTACCTCAAATAGATATCAATTCTTATTAGTATGAATACGTTTCCTATGGTGAAGTATAAAATTGAGATCAACTTTAAATTATGCAGTCTGTTGGTAATATAAAATAAAATAATGTCAACATTTATTTACTGGGCTTTCAGTTAGGGGGGAGCCTGCTAGGGTATCAGGCTGTATCAGGAGGGGCTGGTTGATGGCTCGCACCAGGTACCAACACTCAACATTTACTTAACCATACCCCTTTAAGACCTGCTCCCTGCCATGCGTGTCCCATTGTTATTGTGCAAATGGTTCCGAAGGCGTTTTGTTTTTATACATTAAATTTTTGCTTTTGTACCAAAAGTCTACAACCAATTATTTCAAGGGAGTTAAAAATGGGGGCATTATTCTGTGGGTGTGGCTACAAATGGGGTGTGTGCAGTTTTGTAAGTCTGGTTAAAAGTCGGTGTGGTCAGTAGGGTGTCCCTGGATTTCTTTTTGACAATCTGGTAACCTTACTTTACCATATACTGGTGAAATGTGGTATTTCACTGGGAAAAAACAGATAAAGTAGTCCTCTGACAATTGTTGTATCAGAGTGGTCAAACTTTGGTAAACTTACTATTGTGAACACATTGTGAACACAGTTGCCAAAAGCCCAACCTCTGAAATCCCTAAATTACAAGGATGAAGGTCAGCAAGGAGGATTACTACAATGATGGATCAAAGTGGAATTGTAATAGCTGTGAAAATATGCATTTTAAGCAATAAAAACCATTTGACTATGTATTGGCCACACCTAGATAAATAAAAAACCTTTGTTGGTGGTTTGATTTACACACTAATCTCCATCAAATTCTAAATGCTCCCAGGTGGGTGTAATTGTCTTTTAATGCTATCTAATTTTCTAATTTTCATATATCTTGGCCAACAATAAATTAATGTATTTAATATTTGTAAAAAAAATAATTTTTTCGCTGATTCACAGTTAATTTTCAGAGGCATTTGACTTCCTTCTGACATCTATAAACCTGCTTCAAGCCGCTTTTGCATTACCATTGACAATAGATTTAACCTACAATTTTTTTTCTATGAAAAAAAATAGCTAGTACCAGCACTTCTATTATGAAATTGGATAAATTACTTATCAGCACAGAGCTTCCCTTTAAAAGTTTGAGAATAATTGTTCAACCTTTTGCAAAGAAGAAGATTCCAGCACCAGAAAGTTCACACTGATACCTTTTAATGTGGCAAGAATTTGTCTTCAGCAAAGAGAATCATTGTGCAGATTAAAGCAGACCTTTACCAACCAACACTAAAAATTCTTGATACATGCATCTCTTCAGACTGATCCCTAAACATGTGCAAGTAATTTTTGAAATACATAGTAACATAGTAGGTAAGGTTGAATAAAGACAAGGGTCCATCCCTACAGAATAAATCAAACATTTATTCTGTTACTTTCATTTTAGTCACTTTCATTTCCTGCTTGATAGAGGTACTGGCAACGTAGCCTCACAGCTCTCTCTGGTAGGACTACATCACCTATGCTTTCCAGGGAACTCTCATCTGTAAACTATAGGGGTTATTCACATAGGAGCCAAAGTATCCAGCCGTACCTTCGGCTCTCTTCGGCCGCAGGAGCCCTTCGGTTCAGTTGAACCAAAGCGCTGCTGCACGGGCTATTCACTCTGGCCCGTACAGCAGCCAAAGGTGGCCGAGCGGCTCTCCCGAGTCGTAGGCATATGCTTGGGCTTGACTGAGTCGAAGTGACAGCCGAAGCGGGGTGAATGGCCTGCTGAAGACAAATAACAGCTGGGCAGAGCCATCTGTGATCTCACAACTGGCTCCGCCCAGCTTTAATGACAGATCAGCATCCCCAAATGACCTGGGGACGCTGAACTGTCATTAAACAATAACAACTGGGTGGTGCCGGCCGTGACATAATGGGCGGCTCTGTCCAGTTGTTATTCATTGGCCGGGACCTGCTAGAAGACAATAGCAGGTGGTAGCCAATAGGAAACAGTTGGGTGGAGCTAGCTGTCAATGCTAGCTCCACCCAATTTTTTAAAAATTCTTTGTTTTTTCTTTTTTTTAAATCTTTAGCTTTTAATTTAGCTATAAAAAAATGTTTAAATGTAACCTTTTTTAAAAAATTATTTTCACTGATTTGCTATTCTGCTTGGTACCACGGAGGTACCAAGCAGAATAGTCGAGTGGAATGTCGCTCAGTGGCATTCAGCTATTCACTCACTGCCGTTCGGCCCCTATGTGAATAGGGGCGAACGGCAGCGATCGAGCAAGCTGCCAGAGCTTCGGTTCAGCCAATCCAGATGTCGGATCGGCTGACTCAATGTAATACTCTACCTCCTACCGGGCGTGTTTCTGAATCACAACTGCGGAGCTTAGAGCATTGTCTATAGGAATGGGGTTCAGTCTCTGCAGCTCGGTCTCCAATTGCCCTGTATTTATTGAGGCTTGGAGGGAGCTGCTTCACATCATGCCCCGTATCCTGAGTCGAGCGGGGTTATGCCCCTAATATGAGTGGGCGGTGAGGAAGGCAACACAACCAATTCCAATGGCTGCGATGCGCACCACCGCTATGTCACACACTCAAATACTAGTGAACTAAAGCATGCATCTATTAGGCAGGTAATCAATTGGTGGGTACGTTATTGCATAGAAGTATCAAGCAGGTAATCAATTGAGCATAGAAGTATCAAGCAGGTAATCAATTGATGGTTACGTTATTGCATAGAAGTATCAAGCAGGTAATCAATTGAGCATAGAAGTATCAAGCAGGTAATCA
>NW_017306340.1:414492-461421 GCF_000935625.1 Nanorana parkeri
AAGCAGGTAATCAATTGATGGTTACGTTATTGCATAGAAGTATCAAGCAGGTAATCAATTGAGCATAGAAGTATCAAGCAGGTAATCAATTGAGCATAGAAGTATCAAGCAGGTAATCAATTGATCGTTACGTTATTGCATAGAAGTATCAAGCAGGTAATCATTTGAGCATAGAAGTATCAAGCAGGTAATCAGATGGTGGTAGAGTCATTGCATAATTGAATAAAGCATGTAATCAATCTGAAGGGTTTAGTAAGCTCCAGAAGGCAAGGTTTCCCCCGAGCATCAGCACAGCAGTCTGAAGAGCAATAGTGAGGGTTTTCCCCTAGTACTTGCGGTTTTGTTTTGTGTGAGGGATCCGGATGGAAGTAGAGAGGGGACAGCTGATTGATCAGCGTCCTGCTACAACCAACAGTAGGACGCTGATCAATTAGTGAGCCGCGGCTTTATGCCGAGTGCTCGTACTTGCGGAGGCGGAGTCCTGCTTTGCGCCTGCGCAGTCCGCCGTTGTCAAGCGACGTTGCAAACGTGCTCCCAGCCGAGTAGAGGGAATTCCTCTTTGCGCCTGCGCAGTGGGTCTTCCCCGCCCCGAGGCGGCTCGCACTCGTGAACGAGCGTCACACTCAAAGTCCTTCTGCACCTGACTGGGTTATTCACTCAGTCACTCGGCTGCCTTCAGCAGCTTTGTGAATAACCCCCTATGAGATCTGTGTAGAAAAAATAGAACTATCTCATTGGATTTTGCTAAATCTTGTGAGATTTCTAGAAATAGACCATTCATTGGGCTAGACTGGCTTCAAAAATGCGGAAGAAGCGGGCCACTTATGATGTCTGATTTTGATGCACCCGAAATATGTTTAGCTAATTGAAATTGAATTTTCAGTTTGGGTTTAATTACATTTTCCATACTATTGTTTGTACTCTGATCCAATGTCTTGGTGCATGCTGTTAACTTATCACCATCTGTAAGTGTTAATTAATTAATGGATATGAGTTGTTTTTTAATTATTTTATTTGATTAAACAGTAAACATTTTGATTTAATTATTTAATAAATAAATTGGATACAGCTGTGCATTTACAACACAGATAATAGGTCTTAAACAGTTTTCAGCATTAAAAAAAAATGCTATATGTGTTGTTGAAATGTTTACTTGTTATACATTTAGAAATCTTTTGTTACTTGTAGCATTATTGTGCATAGAGCAAAGGGAGGAGTAAATTAGAGAAATTTGGGGTGTTCCTGTTTGCAGAATGTGCACATCTTTTTAAAGATTCCTATCATATTGATAGCAAGCTTATATTTCATTTTGTAATGCTAAAAATGTTGTTTCAAGAGGACACTATGTAATGAGAGAATGTTTTAAATATTTTTAGACATAAATGAATGTGAAAGCAACACTCATGACTGTGGTGAAGAAGGCATGTGTTGGAACTACTTTGGTGGATTCAGGTGTTACCCAGCAAACCCTTGCCAAGAACCTTATGTACGCATGTCAGATAAGTAAGTACAAGTGTATTCAATGTTTCTATTATGTGACTTAAAGAATATGTGAACCCTAACAATGAGCTTCTCTTGGTCTGTTATATATACCAATAAAAATGTTTTGGTATATCTGTATCATAAGTGCAAAATACCTGTGAATCCTGCCAAAAAATCCAATCAGTTGCTAACTTCCTGTGCACTCTAGCTCTGGTGACTCTGGTGACTGTTATCAGCAACCTTTGTTCCCAGATCTGTCTGTGGACTACAAAACATCCCCCCATGTTCTAGAGAAGAGAAGAGGTGTTCTGTAGCCCTGTTCTAGGGTGAGAATGCTGCTCCTTCATATTTACAGTACAATGATTAAGCATAGCCATCCTAGGACAGCATGTGTGTTACTAGCAAGAAAAAGGTAAAGTAATGCAGGGAAAAAGAAAGTCAATGCAGCTACTATACACCAATCAGCCATAATATAATGACCGCTGAGAGGTGACGTGAATAACATTGATTATCTTGTTACAGTAGGCAGCAAGTGAAAATTTTGCCCCTGAAGTTGATGCGTTGATAGCAGAAACAAATGGGCAAGCATAAGGATTTGAGCGACTTTGATAAGGGCCAAATTGTGATGGCTAGACAACTGGGTCACAACAAGTCTAAAACTGCAGCTCTTGTGGGATGTGGCCTGTAGTGGTCAGGACCTACCAAAATGATCCAAGGATGGAAAACCGGTTAAAGCAGTGACAGAATCATGGACGGTCAAGGCTCTGTGTGGGGAGCGAAGGCTGGCCAGTGTAGTCCGATGCAGTAGAAGAGCTACTGTAGTTTACATTGCTGAAGAAGTACCACATCATATTTGAAGAGGTCTAGTGGAGTCCATGCCTCGATGGGCCAAGGCTGTTTTGGTGGCAAAAGGGGGGCATACTCAATATTAGGCGGATGCTCATAATGTTATGGACTGCTAAGCTGCAATATATTACACTTTCGTGCGCTATATGGTGAACCTGTACTCAGTAGGTTACTGTATACACAATGTTCTTGCCCTTTAGGTGGCCATAGATAGGCCCATTTGGTAGGCTCGCCTTCTGTTTCCTCTTATAATGAACATTGTGTCAGGGTCTTCTGTAATTTTACTTCACAATCTAAACTATTCTTTGCTAGAGATAACCTCAGCTAGGCTTATTCTATTTTATGTGGAAAGCAAATCACTTTGTATGTCATGAACAATACATTTTGGCCTTCTGTCACAAACCTCAACATTCTTATATGTTTCCTTTTTGAAGGAATATGACACTGTGGCACTTTATAATGATATAACGGTTTATTAATACAAATTTAGATTTTGCAACACTATGAATTTTAAACGTATGTAGGGTTAGGGTATGGGTAATAAAGATATCTTTATACATTATATTAAAGGAGAACTATGAGGTGAGTGCTTTTCACTCAGCTCATAGTTCTAGCCGACCTGTGACAATGAGACTGTCACAGGTCGGCTCAGTAGATCGGGAGGTGAGCGAACACATACCGGGTTCGCTTGCCTCTCGATCCTGTCACGGCTCTCTGGCCGTGACAGGGGGAGGGGCTGGATTCCCCTCTCCCCGCTCCGATCTGCCAGCGCTGACTGGCGGAACGGACGGGGGAGGGGGCGGGTACAGCTGCCTCTAGATAGGCAGAGCCAGCTGTCACTCACGCAGCTGGGCGGATCCCGTCATCTAAGTCGTGATCCGCTCCGGCTGCGGCGTCTCAGTATACCGCGAGCTGTAGCTCGCGGTATACTGAGCTCAGGGTTAATGGGAGGACGCTAGTTTGTGTCCTCCCGTTACCCTAAGGAGAACTATGGGGAAAAACACTGACCGCATAGTTCTCATTTAATGATAGTTTATTGTAAGTAATTTATGTGCAGTAGTGCCCAAAGGTACTCCTTTTTCGCATTTTCTAATATAATTTTATTTATGATGGACAGACTATACCCACGCACTTATGACTGATTTTTGCATGGAAATGCCTTAAAATACCTTTTTTGCTAAAGGTAAACATGCTTCCTATCTTCTCACACTAGTGCTCTCTGCTGGCATAGCTGAGTAAGAGCCATACCCTTAATTACCAGTTCCCTCATTTGTATTTTGGAGTTCTGTTACTGAGTGCACTCATTTAGACACTCAACTACTGTAACAGAAAAGTGGGGGAAAGACTATGAATAAAAAGGTTGTTTGTACAATGTCTAGTTCTGTGACTTCAGCTGGGCTTTATCTAAAGCTGCGTTTCCTCATGTAGAAAAGTTCCTTCCCTTGACAGGAATGGGAAAACATCTCATGAGTCATGAGTCAATGTAAAAACCTATCTTCAGTTGTCCCTTGATGGTGCAATCAGGGCTCTAGGTCTTCACAGAGTTTAAGATTTCTCCGATTTATTGACTTGCCATCAATGTCATTTAGTCTCCCTGTCTCACATAGAGTCACATATTGTGCATTTCCCTGTCTCTAGCACAGGAAATTATGCAGGGTTTTTTGGACATTGAAAGAGCAGCAGCACAAAACAAGTCATACTTCTGCTCTGAGATTGGCTGCTGGAGTTGGCCCTACCACTAATTACTACCAGAGTAATTCTGTACAAGGGGTTATAGGAGACTAATATAAATACAAAGGGGGGGTACTTACATAAGTTGCATTTTAAAATTATATTTTCTAGTTTTTATTGAATACAGAGTGGAATGCAAATTGCAGTATTTCTTTAAAGTGGAAATAAATAAAAACAACTACATTATAGTTGGAAATTATTTTATATAACACATTGCTCCCCCCAGCTGTGTAAAGTATGTGAAACATATAAAAACATCACCTGTGTTATATTCTCGAGTGAGGCCTGGTACCAAACCTTGAATTCTGTTGATTGCAGCTCAGCATGTGCATGGCTAGGTCCAGGCACCCAGGGCACCTGGTCTCCTATTTGGTGTTAGAGCTACGATCATATTTTCTTATTTTTCTCTTCAGTAGACCTCAAGAGTTCAGGTGCAATACACAAATAAAAGGTGTAAAAATAGATATATTTACTGATTTAAAGACAGAAAAGTTGATACATTAAAAAAAATGTACAGAAAAAACAGTGATCTATCTACACACACTTGCAGTCTAACTGAACTACACTCTGCTTAAAATGCATCTACCCATTTAATGAAAGATTATTAAATTCCAAACAGGGACTTTGGTGTCCTAATGGCTGATATGTGAATTTATCGAGGTAGATGATTTTAAACAAGTCCTCCTCTTACTCAGAGCACACACATAGCAGCTGTCCTTCCCTTACGCCAGATGGTCTAATGTTCATCTCTTCCTGACCCAAGCCACATGACTGTCCTCACTTCCTGTTCTCCATTCTTTCCTCACCTGTATAATTTAATCCTGCTGACCTTTAGTGGGGCATGATATTTTTGGAACCCCAAACCAGAAAAGGAGCACTACCTAATAGCAGAGAGGACATTCTGTGATTCAGATTGAAGGTGAGTATTGAATTATAGCTGCTCCATTTTTATACTATTGGGCAATTCATTTTTTTTAATCCTTGAGTTTTGCTTTAAATAATGGAAGCCTAAAATTGCTTATACTGAACATAGTTCAACTTCTTTACTCCCAAATGGAAATTACAAATTCTTTAACAGTACTACAAAATATTAAGAAATATGGTCATAGGCATTTTGTAGAATAACATGGAAAAAACAGTAATCAGAAGCTACCTAACATCAACGCAAAAACAAAGAAAAATAGGTATTATCTTTAACAATTCTAATTAGTTGCCCCCATGCCTCTGAATCCTGCTTGTTTGGTCTTATACCTACCTGCAGCCAGGGATCCAGTGATCTTCACTATGTGTTCCCACTTGGAAGCGCACACCCTTGCCTCTAAAAAGGGCACTTCGTAGTGTGTATGCATGCCATTCTTATGTAAAATCCATGCTCCAAGTGACCACTTGAGGCTGCCATTAGTACAACATTCCCATAAGACTGAATGATGCACGGGCATGTGCAATATGAAGCACCCATTGTCAGACAAACGGCTGTCCATTTCCAAGCGGGGCTGCCCAGTAAAGATCCCTGGATCAAGGCTAAAGGTAAGACATATGACCTAGTGGCTAGCCAACAGCAGGGTAGGGGCAACGAATTACAGAAAAAGTTAAGTACAATTTTAATTAGATACAACTATGTATGTCCATAACACTCTGTTTAAAATAGATGGAAGGAAAATATTAATTGAAAGCCTATTGTCCCAGAAACCATAAAGAAAGGTAAATGAAAATCTACTATCTTCCAGCCAATATCAGGAAATCATCTGCATTTTCCTGCCTTTGGTGTTCTCATCTTGGTTTCACATCTGGCTTGCCTGCTCCACCTCTCCATGTTTATGGAGGAAAAACAAAGCAGATTATATGTTCCTTCAAACTATGCCAAAACACACCGCTCAATGTTCGCAGTCATCTCTCTGCCCATTCCTGGCTACAAGATCTTTATATTGCTCCTACACATAGGATAGCAGAAGGAATACACTTCCATTTCTCTCTTTGCAGTCCTGGATCCACTGGTCTTCTACCGGTCAGTTTTCGCAGCATGGCAATGTTTTGCTATGTGCCCCAGTTTATGACAATGAAAACATGTTGGATTAAATTTCCCAAGCACTTGCCTCCACATCGTAAAGTGGACCCTTATTCTCTTTCCTTAACAATCACATCAGCATGCAGGTGAGCATGCTGATATGAAATCACCTTACATTTATAAGATAAACAAACATATTTTTATTTATAAGGTATGCAAAGAATAAAAAGCCAGCAATTATCTAGAAGTATCTGTTTTTAGATTGTCATTACTAAACATGGTTCCTTTTTTTATTATTTTAGTGCCTTTATTATTATTTTGAAGATATTGGTAGAGTTCCTTTTTAAGCATAGCTGTTGTATAGATAGCATCTATTTTCTTTCTAGGATTCCCTACCTTACAGTGTATGTAATCCCTAACAATGTACTACTGTTATTTGCTTCCTTATAATCTGTTAAAGATACCAATGACAAGTGCAGACCTTTGACCTTTTCAGAAATTATGAGCTGTCCTGTGTGCCCTTCCTGTATTATTTCAAAGAGTCCTCCTAGTTCTTATCTTGGACTATATAATGATTAGCCTTTTTGTTGTAAAAACAAGAGTGGAAGTGGCTGAGTAGTTTACCAAAAGACAAATGGGAGGGCTGACTCCACTCAGTCCACAAAAATGCTGTGTGCTGTCAGCCCACAAAAGGATTTAGGAGCTGATTGAATTCTGACAGATTAACGGGTATTTTTCTGTACATGTAGGTTCTTTAAATAGATTAAACAAATATGCATGTACTGCAAGGCTGGACTGCATAGTTTTTTTGGTTTTATTTTTCCTTGACATATGCTTTATGCAAGACTGTCCACAACTGTCTTCTGGAGATCAACGGACTTGGTTTTTCCATAGCTGATTCTGTTGGAAACACAACAGCACATACTGTACTAATATAATAATGTTCTGAGATGTAATATGTCTCTTGAGCTGTAGATTGCAGTGTAGTGCAATGTTACTCTCTATGTACAATTTCATCTACAGTATGGTATGCAGGAAGCGGTTTTTCTATCTATACATTTTCCTCACAATGCTGTATTCAGATGTAATAATCTTCTAAGCAAGTAACACTTAATTCATCATTCCTCAAGATCTCAGTGTTTCATCTAAACACATAACCAACAGATTCCATAGAACTTCACTGTTTGGGCTACACTGTTCTCTAAATTAGAACTTACCGGAGGTAACACCATCACATCTTCTCTTTATTAACAGTCTCATAGCTGTTGTTCTTTCTTAGGGCTTCATCCTCTTCGAAGAATCTCTCTGAAACTGTCAGGACCATCAGATTAAAACACTTTCATTCTTTTTCTTTCTTTCAGCAAATGGCTAGAAGCTGAAGTTTAGTTATATTTCTTTTTTTTTAGCCCCAGAGATAACTTACCACCATTAAATGTGGTGTACCTTGTCCTGGTGGCCACTGCTTAATATAGAAATCTTCTCATAAGTCCACTGGATACCCCCTACAGTGCTGATCTTCCAGTGCTTCAGGGGTTAACAGCTGCTGCTAGTGTGAATCTGAAACAATTGGGCCATTTACCTACCCCTTCCTCCTCTCTCCTTCAATAATAGAAGTTGTACTACTATTTCCCACAATGAAAACTGACCTGTGATTGGAGGACTGCCAGATAAATGACAGAATACGATTTCTCCAATTACAAGTCGATGTTCCCCCTCTTCTCTCAATGCAGCCTCCCTTTTACCGCACTGCAGAAGCAGATGGAAATTTTTTTTTTAAAGTCACAGCCCTGGGACCAGGGCACCCAGCTGGAAATGTGGGACATGTGTGGCAGGTGCCCAGCACTAGCAACACCCACAACTGGCTGCCAAACTGACTCCTCAGCCTCTCAGATTGCACTGGGAGAGTGGCTCTCCTAGGTTAACCAAAGGGGCCCCCGTGTTACTTTGACTGCTGGTCCCATGCACCCTGTGCATCAGGAGCTGCTGTCAATACTTCTGATACAAAGTAAATGTGGAGCCCGGTTAATTACAGTGGGAGAGGCCCGGTTCCTGTGTAATCTGCATGGCTGGTCTGTCTTAGCTCTGGATCCCTACCACAATGCCCAGGATTGGAGTCTTATATGCTTTTGCATCAGATTGGCCCTACTTGTATGCCCCAACAACCAGCCCTAGTACCGGTGCTTCACAGTCATGCCTTTAGACAACTCAGTCCAGGTCAGCAGTCCAGCATGACATATGGATGGATGAATTGTCTGATTACAGCCAAGTGTGCATATAAAATGCTGTGGCAGCAGTGGCAGATGAAATCACTGTGAATGAAGGCAGTGGCTCTACTGGAGAGGCTAGAGTTGCTCTTTCTGTGAAGTTAAGGCGAGTAGCTGTCATGTCACAAGTGCTGGCTATAGAACAGGGAATATCTGGCTGTCATGAGGAGGTTCTCAAAAAATCTTGCATCATTGGTGGATGTTTATTCAAATGCTCAAATATGACAGCTCCAAAAGTCCAACACAGAAACGACCAAAAGTATGTAGACCAGACAATGGCACCAGCATCTCCAATATAAAGTTTATATTAAAACAGAACCAAATCCTCCTATCCTTTACAGCTGAGGACAGTCCCATCCTAGCCTCTATTTAAATCTGCAGTTGTCATGGTGCTGCACATGTGATCAGATTTAACACTAACCATTTGAGGGCTTGATAGTTCAGTTGATATAAGAATGCTAGAAACTTGACAGTTATCACCAGAGGCTTGCCTTGAATGTACCTGTTTTGGGAAACAGTTAAAAAAGAAATTTACCCACCAATTAAATGTCTCCTATAACAGTTGCTTTTAGGCCCCATTCACACTGAGCGATTTATCGAGCGATTTTTGCAGCAATATCGCTCATATTTCCACGCGATATCGCTCTATGTAGCTTCTCCAATCCATTTCAATGGAGCTGTTCACATCTCGTCGCTCAATATCGCTCAATATCGCTTGTAGCTCGTCGCTGGTAGCTTGTCGCTCCTACATGACCCTTTTTTCGAGCGATTTTGAGCGATATTGCTCCTGATTGCATACAGCCCAATAGGAAAAAGTCGCTCAATATTGCTCGTCGCGCAATATCGCTCAAAATCGCACGATTTTCATGTCGCTCAGTGTGAATGGGGCCTTAAGGCATGTCATTTGTCATGGTTGCCAATGTGCTTATTTCAGCTCTCAACTGAACTTTCAAGTGCTCAGATGGCAGTGGCAGGTGTCATAGCTTATCACTGGTGTGATCATCGATGTGCAGCACAATGGCAACCTCAATCCAAATAAAGGCTAAGATGGCACCTTCCTTGGCTGTAAAGCTAGGAGGGTGTAGTTCTGCTTTAACCTTTTCGCTGCCAAGGACGTACGTCGTACTGAGCTACAAAAGTGCTTCCAGCTGGCCAGCTCAACTAATTATGCTTTAATTTTTACTACTTGTCTGAAAATAATACTGTCATTTTGAAATCCTGCCAATAGATGTTGTTTGTATGCTGTTACTATAAAATACACTTTCTCACGTGTTAATGATTATCTGGTATCCGTGTTTCATCTAAACAAAACACAGATGTGCAATGTGTCAGTAAGTGAGTACATTTGTATTCTTGCAGTAAAAGACACATGTAATATACATACAGAAGTTAACTTGACACATTTTGCTCCTTTACAGTCGATGTGTGTGCCATGTAACGAATCCTCTTTGTCGGGACCAGCCATACAGCATTGTCCACAAATACATGAGCATCCGATCCAACCGACCTGTGCCATCTGATATCTTTCAAATTCAGGCCACATTGATCTATGCTAATACAATTAATACATTCAGGATTAAATCTGGAAATGAAAATGGAGATTTTTACTTACGGGTGAGTTATATGTATTTTTTTGTTTTATTCAAAAGTGCATTTTTTATTAATATTACAGCATACATGTTAACAAACAGGGGGTACAAAGGTAACATGAGAATTATAATAACATGCAATTATCCAAGCAGAGGTAGTACAGTGTATAAACCTTAAATAAGAACTCCAGGCAATCGAAAAATTAACCCTTGCAGTAGAGCTATCCACTGTGGCAAGATAGTATAGTATAGGTCTAATTTGGCAACAGCTAGACTTCCACTATCTAGAGGTCCTTGGGTAGTTTTCTAACTAAGCTTGTGACAGCCCTTTCCCCATAGGGATGGTTTGAGAATGGATTTGATATAGATCAAGGGGTGCAATGGGATATATAAAATTTTAGGAAGCATAAACATTAATATTAGGTTTGCCCTACCATGTACACCCAAAGAAAGCCTGGAACAGACCTGCATTTTGTTTTGAAAGTGGCAACAACAGTTCAATACTTAGGGTTAGGAAGTAATTGGAATCTTTAGATATATTAATATCCAAATATTTAGCGAGATTAGTCCTAAATAAAGGAAGGGAGGCTTGTTCCTGTGTGAAAGGAGAACTATTAAGGGGAGGATCTGGACTTTTGACCAGTTCATAACTAGGACTGAATAATGTCCATATTCATTAATAATTGTAAGTGCAGTTTGTAGTGAAGGGCCAGGGTGAGCAAGATATAGCAGCATATCATCTGCATATAGCTCAATCCTTTCTTCATACAAAGGCCCTAATATCCATATAAGTCTTGGCTGCCAAGAGATATAAAAGGAGAGATAGGGGATACTCCTGCCTTGTTTTCCGAGAGAGAGGAAAAGGGTCCGATGTCCAATGATTTCTGCTAATTCTAGCCGTTGGGGGAATATACAGCAGCTGTAACATGCTCTGGAAACCTTTGAAAAAAGTTTGTTTCTGGTGTTTGTAAGATAACTAGTGTTTACAGCTCTGCATCTAAATGGAGGCATTATTTTGGGATGGATTCTGAGTAAAAGCTTGCGGCGCAGTATGGAAAGCTTCTCATCCTTCTGTTCAGTGTCAATAGATTTCCTTTTCAGGCCATTTATGATCTTGGACAAAGTCATAAGGGCATAAAGTTTAAAAGCTTCCCATACCACAAGTGTTTGACTACCTTATAACTGTGACTATGCTATAGAACAGCAGAATCAAATTCACATTCGAAAGGGGATGCAATCTAAATAGAAGCACATTTTTTCACAATCCTTATTTATTTTCTTACTTTACAGCAAACAAGTGGAGTAAGTGCAATGCTTGTCATGATAAAGCAATTAACTGGACCAAGAGAATACATCGTTGACCTGGAAATGGTGACAGTCAACAGCTTAATGAATTATCGTTCAAGTTCCATTTTACGGTTAACAATAATAGTCGGGCCCTACTCATTTTAGTGCCTTGGTCAAACTTTTAACACTGGAAGCAATAAAATGATATACTATACAGTACATCGCTCATTATTTATAGGTGTTTTGTCTGAATTGCATTTTATATGAAGCCTTTGCACACCTTAGGACCATTGTAACTATGTTTCCAATACACTCTATTGCTTTATTTCCTTATACTTACTGAATTTCTACCCTTAGTAGAGGCAACTAAATGTCTTTCCAGGAATACAGCCTAGCAGTTAACTAAAATCTAGTGACAACACTTCATATCTATAATGTCTAAAGGGCCAGTGTATAAAGGAGAGTGGATAGCCACTCAATACTGCTGCCTGCTTTTGACCACTTTTTCATAAAGTGCAGGGAACGGTGTTGAGCCTGTGGTAGTCCACATAGCAAAGAGAACACTAGTTATGTTGTTTTTAAAGGTCACGTGACTGAGATCGCCTAATGGCTTTTTTCTTTATAGCCCCAATCCTTTTTATTGCGCTCTGCTGTCTTCAGACACCCAAGTCAGCAGAGTGCAATGTACATTTGTAATCCTAAACGCTGTGTTTTATGACTCTGTAGAGATTTTTATATGGACCCCTAAGGTGTGTCACTGGTTTCTAGTAAAGTGATAGGCTAACACAAAAAAGCTGCCTCCACTGTGTAGATGATTGGTAATGTGTAACCTCTTTTTTTAGTAATACGATGAATCAAAACACTACAATTATTATACTTGTGTTCATATCATGTAAATACATCGTCAGTAGATAAATGTAAATGTTATGTGTTTTCTGATATTGTTCCTATTTTTATATGCCTCACATAGACATATTATTATATCAATGCAGAATATAATGAGCTATGCTACATGCATTTAAGAGCCTAGTTCTACTTAGAATATGCAATTAGCTGTAGATGAACTAAGCCTTGCCTTGAAAAGGGTATTGTAATAAACATATTGATAGTGCTGTGCCAATCTTTATAGCATAAAAGAATCAGTCTACCCCAATATGTTTGCTCAGTTTTGGACAGATGTCTGTAGGCTAAGGCACCCTCATCTTCAAATATTTCTGAAGGGAAGATGTCTCAATCTGGGAACCCAGGTCAACTGCACATTGTATTAGTATTACATTAGAAGTGAGACCCCAAAGTAACTGAAGCAGAGCTCGGATCTCCAGCTGAATGGATATGATAAAATATGATTATAATATATGTGAACCCTGCATACAACTTAAAGCAGAACTTTACACTCAAAAACAAAAATCTACCAATGTATGCCTCTATTAATGATGATTAATAATAAGCTAATCATGTCAGGTGCAAAATGCAGTCACTTTGATGTACTTACACTTGCAGAGCATTCACTTCCTGCTTTGAATGGGCAAAAATGACATCAATGTGCCAAAGAAATGCATACTGGGATTGCCTCGTCACTGAAATGACCTACCGTTTTCCTAAAGAAAAAAAAGAAAATGGCTGTGCGATCTCGCGAGATTTCGATCATGTTCTTTTTTTTTTTTCTCTTGTCATGTTGTGAGATGCGCATGCGTGAGAGTAGCGTCACATCGTCAGAAGGGGGTGTGGCTGTGGGTCCTAGTGAAGCTGGCAGACGAAATCCAAGAAAGTGAAGCATTTGCCGTATTTAAACATGGCTGCCAACCACATACCAGGACCAAAATTTAAACTTAAAGGTATTTATAAATGAAAATACAGCGTTTTAAATGTTCATTTGGGTTAATGCATACGAATGCATATGGGATTTTCTTTTAGAAATGTCATAATGCCATGTAAAGGTCCTCTTTAAGCAATCTTGTCACCATCAAACTATAATTTTTTTAAGAAAAAGCAGGTTTCAAAAATAGGTGATTGTTGTTATTACTCACCACTTTTAGGTGAGATTAGTAAGTAGCACTGATTTTCTTTTGTAAGGTGCCTTAAAAATGGTGGCAACATTTAGACTACCTTATACTGAGAACATCAAAGTTTGAAGTGCAGCTAAAAATCATAATCAATAGCATTGCAATTAGTTATTAGTCATCAGATATAGAATGTATTGCAGCTAGATTGATAAAAGCTGATTTAAGAAAGCTTTCTATCTCTAAGTACAAAAAATGTTGTTTAGTAATGCCCTGGTGTCCTTATAAGCTACACTATTATAGCTAGCCCAGAATTAATGTACTGAAGTTTATAGTCACCTTCAGTGGCACAGCTAGGCATAAGTCTTATGAACATGCATACTTGTGAACACACATCTATAATCATTCATCTATATTCTAGCTGAAAGATCCTGACATAAATTCCTGGCTTTTCCCCCCACCAAGGTCATTATTTTCTTGATGGGCTTTAGGGTGGCCAAGGTAATTATAACTAAAATTGTAGGCAACAGTGGAGTGATTTAAGGAACAGGCAGCTCACTAATTGCATAGCATTCTGTATATGACTACCAATTGCTTTTAAAATTATAATGTGCTATCTAACAGCAAAACAAGTGTGTCCTTTTTATGGCACCCTTTAAAATGTCTTCTTTCTCCCAAGAAGACAAAAGCATTCCTTAAAATAACTGTGCCCTAGACTGTTCAGGCAATTCATGGAGCGCAACTTTATTTCCTGAACTCCAAACCCAGGGATAATTATTATGATAGTAACAAAAGTTGTAGGATTCTGGGGCTCAACTTGGCACAAGGAATTAATTAGAAATCACAGGACCCCATAGCATACTTTTATTCAAGCCATGGGTGGAAGGCTATAATGCACTGCTATTTATACCACCTTTACACAGGTGTTCAGAGTTGGGAGGCATTTAATGAACTCCTATAGGGGGGTGCATCGTTAGGATACACTAAAACTTTACAATATATAAACTGACTCTTCTTAGCACAAAGATTTTTACCAATATTAACCTCTTGCCGTCCGCCCGTAGTAAAAAAACGGACGGACGGCACTGCTGCATCTGCGGGTTGCCGTCTCCAGAATAATAAAACATTGCACTACACAAACAAATCGAATAAGCTGGTATAGAACAATTTAAGCTAAACTCTGAGCAGATATTAAAAAAACACTAAGTAATTCACGGATGTGTTCATTAAAGATAATGAAATGTTTATTTAAATGCCAATAGTGTAAGCCCCTGAACTTGACTTGGTATAAGTGTCTTGTAATTTCCTGTACATTAGAATTCAAACTGAAAGAAGGGGCAGCACTAGAATCCAATCATGTGAACTATAATGTACATGCAATGACAAGCAACATGCCGACAGAGGAAGAGAGCAGAGGGATTAACTCAACAGTATACTGTTGGTCCTTTATTGCTCAATTACATGCTCGGGGTGGGGAGGTGACGTAGCTGTCTTGCGTAACTGAAGCAGAGAGGAGTCAGGTCCCCAACCTGTCCATGCTGTTTGACAGGGCTTTGTGGTACTCAGTGTTGACTGGACAGAATTAGGTCTCAATCACACCAGCACCATTGGGTTACCCAGCATGGCCTTAAAGCATAGTCAGGGCAATTTGCCTATTGCTTCAGATCATACCAAAGCCCTAAAAAAGTAGGATATGGTAAATTTTTGTGCAGCGTGTTGCAACGTAATATAACATGTTGCAACTCGCTGCTGCACATAAATTTAAACTAACTGTTAATTTCATAAAGTTTAATTAAAAAACATACTCCAGCGGGCGTACGTTATGCTTACCTGAACCCATATTCACTGGTGTGAATGAGCCCTTAACAGTCATTTCACAGGTAAAATAGCATCTATCTATATTTGTACTTCAGTAGTGTATTTAGCTGTTTGCCTAGAGTTTAGCTTTATAGTACATACTTAATTTCATCTCAAATATTCTAATATCTAAGTGCCTGTTCAGTATGTTTTTAAAGAATTATATTTTTTATTATAATTTGTATAATGTTACCTGCATTATTTTGTATTCATGTATTTTAGGAGCTCTGATATATCTGATACAGTTTTTACTTTAATGTATAAAGTTTTTATTGAAATAAATGTTAAAATGTTAAAGAAAATGATTGCTGATATACTTTATACATTCCATTTATACAGTAAATGTATTATTTTCCTGAAAATTATTTGGACAAATTTGGTCTTATATTTTAATTTTCTTGTGCATTATAGTTTTACGATATTTTTTATGAATTGTAGACAAACGCTCTCTTTACACCGAAATTGCAGTCATTGCTATTTTTTAACAAATATTTGTCGCCGGTATTACAACATGGAGTGTCGCAAAGCTGTCCTGAGGTCCGTCGTGAAGTGCTAGTGCAGCCAAATGTGTCACTATCCCGAGCTCTCTCCCACAGTGCTAGTGCAGCCACATGTGTCGCCGCAGACGTCATTTGGCTGAACTAACACTGCGGGATATCTGTAAAAAATAAGTCAAGGCAACTGGACTTGCTGTATTTTTCTTGAAGACGTTTCACTGGTCATCAAGCAGCCAGGAGAATGAGTGAGAAGTGACAGCCAGGAGAGAGAGTGAGGAGAGAAAGCCAGGGGAGAGAGAGAAGAGACCACCAGGAGAGGGAGCACAGAGAGACAGCCAGCAGGATAAGCAAGGAGAGACAGACAGGAGATCGAGCGAGGAGACATAGCCAGGGGAGAGGGTGAGGACAGACAGCCAGAAGAGACAGCCACAACTTTAGCCACACCTCATTATTAGTTTCAGCTGTCCACAGGCCTTTTTATACGTGAGCTGGCTGAGGCTCAATGGCTTTCTCTCACTTCTCAGACTGTTTTTTATTGCTACCTGGAAATCAATTTCTGGCTGTATTTTAATTTCTTAATATAATAGGACTATAAGCACTTTGTAATGCAGATTACTGTATTACATATTGCACACGAAGTGCCAAAATATGTAATAGCTGCAAGAAAAGGAGATTAAAAACTATTGTACCGTGGTTAGTAAAACAAAAAATAAATGTCACTTAAAAAGCACAATTTCCTTACTTAGCCAAAAGTAAAATCTATGTGATTGTATAAAGCCAAGAATCTACACAAAGCCTCAGTAGAAAATTGGAATAAATATCGTTTTACACTTTGGCATTTTACACAAATGAAATAGGCAGTGCAGAAAAAAATACACTTTGCATTATAAAGCCTTCCTTTTATTTGTGTAACTACTTTGTCTAACTCTTGCAGTCAGGTGTATAACATGGCGTAATTACCGTTTAACTTTAGCTGTGGATTGTGGATACTGGATTTATCGTTTATTAGGGTTGCACAGATACCAAGTACAGTACTCGGTACAAGTACGAGTACATGTACCGATACTTTGCGCTCCAAGACTACACTAAAGAAAAATTCAAAAGTTAGGAGGCAGCTGTCATTTGTAAGGAGCACACGGAGCTCCTGGGATTTGTACATCTCTGTTTTAATGTACGATTTTGTTTTTATTAATATAAATAAAGGGATGCACAGATACCAGTTTTGCGAGTACGAGTACTGGTACTTGCCGAGTACTTACAAGTACGAGTACTGATACATTTTTGTTTATTGTCATGTGACAGTTTTTCTAAAACAATACAGACTAATGATTTCAGGACAGTGGTGGAGCGCCAGAGCCAGGTCCCAGCTGCAACCGCTGCAACCCTGGTAGTTCTCATGAAAATGCCAAGTATCTGCACTGGTACTCGAAAAGTATCTGTGCATCCCTATCGTTTATCATTAAAGTACTAGCAAAGGTGTGGCTGTTTCAGAATGGGCAAGTCTTAACAAGTGTCCTAATGGCAGCATGTGAAGGGGAGTAGGTACCTTAATTGGCTCCATGTTTTGTGAAAATCAGCTCCCTAAAACCATGTGTCCATCTCCCTGTATACCCTAATTTATTTATTATTGAGTAATCAGCTCCCTTCCACATCCCTCACCTACCATGCATGCAGTTCTTCCTATGTTTGGGTTGTCAGCATGTACATTTGTTCAATATATTGTTACATCATTTGTACCTCTAATTAGTTCATGTACAGTACTGCAGAGTATGTTGACACTTTAAGAAGGAAGAGAATAATACAAATTATATTAACCAGTTGACATCCGCGGTGTTAAACCCCCTTCCCATATATAATAATTATATATTTAATGAATGAGGAGGTCAGAGAACATTTCCCAATGGGTAAACTTATTCGGGTGGCAACTGCCTGTGAAGGAATTTCCTTTCACTTTTCACATGACTCTCTGGAACATGATGTGAGAGGGAATCCCCCCAACAGGACCCAGAGAGCAAAAACAATTTAACCATTGCCTCACCTTGCACAGAGATTTTACAGCTTGTGGGAAAACATCTGCCTGCAGACTAAGAGTTATCATCACTGGGGTTGGTTAACTCCAAGGTTAACCATTACTCACAAACAGTAGCTGTCACCATGTCTTTTAAAAAACACAACATTCACAGTATCTGTTATTGCTATTTTGACTTATAAGAAATGTCTGCGACACCCACTGCCAAACTAGACAGGGATGAAACAGTGTTTAAAGTGTGGTAGCTTTCATTAAAGAGGCAAGAATTCTTTAATTTCTTATTAGAGCAATTACAGAATCAGCTGAATTAAATTAACAAATAATTTAAAGGACAAATGAAAGGAAAGGAAAAACCTTTAATTTTTTTAATCTATTCTGACACTGGCCCTCAGAAATGACTCTCAGCATTCGTGCCTGGTTTTGATACGAAATGCAGATGCAGCACCTTTTTGTTGCCCCTCTGTCAATGTGTCAACAAGGGATGCACTAATACTAGTATCGATATCAGTGCTGATACTGAGTATTTGGGTTGAGTACGAGTTCTCGCCAAAATGCTCCCAATGCCCATGCTGACAATGGAACTTCTGGTACCAGGAAGCCAGGCGGGCAGTCATTTCACTTCTCCTGCCTTCTTCAAACTCTTCACCCTTTTGTGAATAACCCTGTATATGAGTGTTTAGTAGAGCACCTGCCGAGTTACCTTCTGTTCCTGGGAAACTAGGACTAGTGCCATGACAGCAAATACATTTACAACAAACCATTCATCCCTACAGCTTCTTGCATATGGACTGCTGCTTTCTGGAGCCTTTGATTACTTTTCTGGACTGTGGAATAATGTCATAATTTGTGGTAAATTGGATTATTCTATTTATCAGGATTGCAAATACGCTTGAACATTTGATAACAAAATAACATAAATTATGGAGAGGCACCTTTCTATTATGATTTATGACTTGTAAAAGTAAATGGTTAATAAGAAAAATGAGTCTTTTATTCAAATATAAATATTCAATAATCCTTTCCTATTAATATATTTTGTAATATTACTGAGAAGCTGTAGTAAAAACAGTTTGTTAGACAGAGTATGGCACTGAATTACAATCTTGATTAGGGGTGGGCTACTCTTCAAATCTATGGTGATTAGGATAATAGAATTTCTTTCTTTTTTAATTAGGGCCTTGGTTCAAACCTGCCACGTTTGTTTTTATAACTGTCAACCTAGATTCAGCCCCTCACGTATTATATAGCATCTGTGTCAACTGTGTATTTAATCACTTTAGATATTCACTGCTCAAAGAGTATATTCTGCTAGAAGTAATATTATCTAAATTATGTATTGAAAATCAGTTATTAGGAGGTGAACAACAAAACTGACTGTATACTTTGCTATTAGTGTAAAAGCAGACGGTAAACTTCCTGTGTGGGTTTGTGGCGCATTCTTAAACATCCAGAATACATGTGTCAAAATTGTTTTACCAGCCAAACCCCACCTTCTCTCTCCATGCATTTCTGTGTGCAGCTCCTGATAACTCTTATTCTTCTTTATGGCTACCTTCTTGGACCCACCCCTCTTGTTTGTGTGTAGCTCCTAATTCATCTTATTTTTCTCCTTTGTGGGCAGCAACTTGAACCTATTTTTTTTTAACCTATATTTCTTCTCTGAGCAGCTCCTCAGACCTCTCACTTGCCCCCTCAGAGTGCAGCTTCTGAGACTTCTCACCTGTCCGCTTGGTGTTTAGCTCCATTAAACTCTTGCACTCCTGCAATTCCTCAGATCTCCTTTTTAATCTTCTCTGCACAGCTCCAGGGACATCAGGGACCTGCTTTTTCTTTGCGAACATATTGAGCACTTCCTCTCTCAACTTTCTCCATGTGGAGCTTCTAAAACCTCACACCACTCTTATCTGTGTGTAGCTCCTAAGATCTTTTACCCCTCCTCTCTGTGACCATGCTTCTCAAACCCCTTACCTCTCCTCTCTGTGTGCATCTCCTCAGACCTCTCTACTTTGTGCAGCTCCTCAGACCTTATACTCCACTTCTATGTGTACAGCTTTTTAGACCGCTCATCACTTTCCCCTGTGTGCAACTCTTGGGAACATTCACCTCTCTTTGTCATCCTCCTTGCCAGCTACAGAGGGTGCCTACTTACTTGCTTTACTCTCTGCAGCACCACGGACTGCTTTCCTTCTTCTTTGTGCAGGTTCAGTGCTTTCCTTTTTGGCTTAGGTCCTTGACCCCCATGTCTGCAGCTATGTGGCCCACTGCTTTAGTTCCTCTGCATGTGGCTCCCCACTGCCAACATCCCTATTGTACACATTTACTGTTTAGTTACCACTCGCCTCTATTTATCTCCACTGTCCTCTTAACACTTCCCTTCTCCACAATATTTTCCTCAATGTTCTTATCACTGCCCTTGCACATTAGCTTAGTGCTCCATCTTTTGTCTCTGTCATAACCCACTACACTTTATAATCTTTGTTGCAAATTTGTTGATTGTTTTATAAATGTATTACAAATGCCACAGCTTATTTTGGTTCAGAATTTTTTATTTTTTTCTTAATCAGCAAATGTGTTTGTTACACAAATAATACAAACCTAATAAACGGGATAGCAGGGCTAGTTACAAAAACATGTTCTTTACCTTAAGCTTAGTCAATGTCTCAGTTAAAGTAAGCAATGCCCTTGACTTTAGTCTGTTTAGACTGTTAGGCTATTTGAGGGCAATAAAAAGCACATCAGGCATTTAAGAGTGTGTATTATCAAAAGAGCAACATTTTCTGATTGTTAGAATAGCTTGTTGCTAGGTGGACTGATTCTCTTCCTTTGCTATGGAGCAGAAGTAGGGATACAAATTCCATGTGTGCATCATTGTTAAATTCAAGCAACAATGAAGAAGATTTTTAGGACTTAAAGTGACAGTAAACTCGGGAGTTAAACCTTAAAATGCATTCAAGTGACTTAACTATTAACAAAAATGTTGCTTATTTGTGTATTAGTCAGCTGTAGATCCTCAAATTAACTATAGATTCATGCTGACGCTGTCCTTCCTTCTGGAGGGTGGCTTTTTTTGTTCCCCATGGTCCCTGTGTGTTGTAAAGTAGCCACTGCTTTAAGTTGTTAGTTTTAACACAATCTGATATAATTCTTCCTGTTCTTGTCTGGAAGATATTTACCCATTTATGGCCACTCTAACACTGTAAACCCACTTTAACTGGTTGTCTGACCATAAAGAGAAACCATACTTGGCAGTGACACTATGGTCAAACACATTAGGTACTAGTACTAGCGAAGCACTCCTCCCATATATAATGTAGATCAATGTCTGTCAGAGCTATATGTGTTTCTTTTATTAGGATCTGCTGTGGACAGTCATGAAATGGTTAAAGGGTCGCACACTACAGATGTTACACTTACAAAACAAAGAACAAAACAATCCTTTCAATGCCAAGACCTCCCAGAAAGAACTATTACAATAGGCACCACACTAGAGAGAATTGACGAAGAGACTAATGTAAGCAAATGTCCAATTATTATGATAATCCTCATACAGTATGTTACCATCTATGCTGATTATGACTTGTTTCATTAATGATCATATCAGAAAAGTGTTCTGTTTTATGTTTTAAGGTTTCTAAATCATACAGCTAGTCACTGAGTTGAAACGTGCCAAGAACGACCAAGAGATTGCTCTCAGATGCACAGGCTTTTCAAATCTACTACCTTGGAGAGATGCCATAAAACATTTATCCTCTGGCTATTTTCATCTTGAACTAAACTTTCATTTTTATTCCTTAGTTTTCTGTCCAGCTTTGGAAGAGAATTGACTCAGCATTTGAGGAGATCAGAAGGATTCAGTTTCTATTAATATCTTGTTTTTTGCAGTAAAGAGTCAACCAAATGCAAACAAAAATTGTGAGAACAACTGACTGTTCGTAACCACTACTATTTTTGTGTAACACTCAGAATAAGCAAAATAATAAGCATTGTGGCGATTGAACATTTTCAACTTTCCAGCCAAATAATTTTATAAATTTATATAGAGGCTTGTAATGTAAAGCTACAGTAACAATAACATACACACCCAAAAATCATGGAAGGTCACTTAAAGCTGAACTCCGGGATAAGAAAATATTGTCTATATACAAGAGGCATGTGTATTCCTACTTTAATCTCATGTGCTTTGTGGATTTCTTCCAGATTTGTGCAGTAATCCAATGTGAAACTTTGTCTCTGTGCAGAAGCTTCCAGTAATGAAGACTGGTCACTGCTGCTCTATCTCCATGTACAGCATGACTGGTCTTGTATCTGCCCCTTCCTGTAGTTTGCTGCAGACAACCTCTTGTGGGTATAGCCTGCTGGATTATTTTCCTACCCACACTTAAGATTTTCACTTTGCGCTCCTGACTGCTGCTACACAGCCTTTGACAGGAAAACATCCTGGCCAGGTCCTCTCACACACATGAGAGGGCTCCATTCATTGCTATGGATGAGCTATACTCGACTGGATTTCTGGAAGACAGTCTCAAATGGTAGTAACTGTATAGGCATTGAGAGTCCACAAAACCTTCAAGCACAAATTGGCCACAACCAATTGTATTGTTTCCAGCACTGATGGGACATTCCACAACTTCCAGAATCAAAAACAACTTTGGTAGCCTTACTATCATGACCATATTAACAACAAAAACTAAAGGATTACCAGTCCAGGCAGCCAACCAGAGGATCAGAGGATCCTGTTATGGGCACCCTGCTATCTAAGTGCTGCAGCCTGTCCCCAGACTAGTATAGTTGCATGTAAGGGGTGCTTATAGCTTTTTGGCTTCTTTCCTTCCTCCATAGTGTGCTACTGAGGTGCTGTTTCATGATTAGAGAATATCTTCCTCCAATCAGAAGAAAGGACAGAGGTTGCTAGATCAAGGAGGAGGTTTGCTGGGAGGAAAAAATAACTCTTCTGTGTGTGAGATATATTAATAGGCACACCATGAAAGTGACACATGGGGGGTGATTTACAAACCTAAACACACACACGCACCAGGTGCGTGTGCATTTTTACACAGCAAAACGTATTTATCAACCAAACACGAGCAACATGTCTCATTTTCACGCCGTTATGTATTTACGTACGTGCGCGTCATGTAGCATGCGCCATAGGCTACAACCCGCTCTAATAGCGGCATGCAAGTCTCTAAAAGCATATTTCCACTAATGCCATATATGGAAAAATCATGCACATGATGCATATATAATGCTGCTTCACAGTTTAGACAAAAATGGTTAGCTCATGCATTTACATTCCTGCATTCATCAACGCAAGCAACACAACATAGAGCTAATTTACACAACATCACCTTGCAATTCATGCAGGGCTTTGCACAACACACCTGCTGGGTGTGTACACACTACAAAGTTGTCTAGATTCCACCCATAGATCATGCTGGGAGGGAACACACTACAGAGGTGTATACTTGTTCGTGGTGTGTTTATAAGGTTAGTAAATCAACCCCATGGTGTTCCCCTCTTTTATGGGGTAAGGGCCCTGAACCCCCCAGGGATCTCCTGAGCGGAGACATTTTCTTGGGAAAGTGATCATACAACAGCAACTGTACCAGCCAGGGTCTAGCAACGTAATGCCATTGAAGAACATGCCTGATGCAGGTTCTTCTTTCCTCCGTTTCTCTCTCTTATTTCTTTCTATTTTCTTTCTAAGCCTTTATTTCTATTTAACCATCTTCGTTTAGTTCAATATGTTAATTCTGTACAAAAACACCAGAGAATATATTGAGGTACACACAACTACTTACATTATCGGCCAATTAAAATACAATAGAAAACAATAATGGCAATGTGTAATGCAAGGAAGAATATAAAAAACTGACAAGATGTTCACTATATTCCTTACTGACAATTACATGCATACATTCTCAGCTGTGTAATACACATGCAGTACATTTGTATTGTATATCACTTGTTAATAAAATGGAACAACGGTATATAAACCATATTCTGTATATTCTGTATACTATATCTTAACAACTACCTTACATAGCAAATGAGATTAAACAAAAAAAATACGTAACATAAAACCATTGCTCTTTTCCTTTTTAAGTTCAATAATGTTCCCACATTAGTGTTTTTGGAATATCCAGTTAGAGCTCATTTACCGCTATATTAGCTTTTAAATTCCTGGTGTAGAGTGTCACTTTATTCATCGACGCATAATAGAAGTGATGCAATTATTTATACAGTCATTTCTACAGTATATTATTTATAGGTATGGATTCCAGCAGAAAGTTTGTTGCTAAGGAAATACCTTTTATTGGTTCATTACAGATTGAAAATGCAAGTCTTCAAAACACATTAGGTTCCTTTGTTAGGCATGTACATATGAATAAATCATTGGTTTATGATCGTTGGTCATCACTATTAAGGCAAACTATGGTAGTTTTTGGTCACATTTATTTTAACTTTAAAGTTTATACATTTTTAATTGCTTTATATAATTTCTTACAATTGATATGAAATCCTTGGGTTACAAATAAGCATGTAATACAGGGTGTACCTATTACATAGGATTCACAGAGCATTATGGGTTTTCTAAAGAGACAGCACAGCAGGCAGCTATATTAACAGGCAGGCAAGAAGGGGACGAGGGAGAATGAGTCACCTCTGACTTACTGATTGAGTGTGTAAATCGGAGCTTGAGCTACTGATCCCTGTAAACCATAGTCTATAAAGATTACCTGTAAAACCTGTGAAAAGGAAACCAAAACTTTACCTGCTTGCTGAAAATGGAAATACAAAATTAAAGCAATATTTTATGTTTACCTGAATAAAGAATATATACAAACCATATATACAATACATTTCCTATAAGACAGTCGGGGCATTTCCCAATGCTAGACTGTGAACTAATAGCAGCACTTGAATAAAAAGCATTATCTTAAATATGTCTGACCAATCACTAGCAGGGTCAACATATCATTAATTTTCTGAACTTGGGTTACTTTTGACTCCAAAGTATAATGGGGGATAAGAATCTTTTGGAGTAACTGGTACCAAGAGAAAAATGTATACACGTTCCTGCGCATTTTCTTTGTTTAAGTGATATAAAGTCAAAGGGTTTTTATGCTACTGCAAATGTTTATTACAATGGATGCTGCTCTTTGATGTTTAAAAATGTTAGCTTCCTGCAGAATCAGCTTGTCCCCTGAGCACTGTCCCTGATATCCTATTTTAGGGCTTGTTCACATCATCTCCAGACCGGTTCTGGATGCATTTCCCCATACGCGTTTGGATGCCACGGTCTAGAGATGGTTAAACAAGACCAAAGGCTTCTATGAAGCTAGTAAGCTGTGTGTCTTCACAGACACAGCTTGACACTCCCTGCACCACCTCCTCCCTACTCCTCCACCCTTCTTCAAGCTAGTAAATGGACAACTGCGGGAGACCTCTCTGTCCCTTGTGATCTTATATTGGACAGGATCTTCAGGGAAGTGGAGCTGAGAGAGTTGGAGCTGTTCTAAAACATGGTGACTGTAAGCCCTTGGGCAACAATGTAAAAAAATACTTTGCTAGGTAATGTATATTTGCTTGATCTCCATTCATTATTTAAAAAAGTTTGACAGTGCTCCTACCTGCCCACAAATTATCTTGCTATACAAACCCTTTTGGTAAATATCATACAGTAAATATGAGATCACCAGGTTTGGCTTGAACTTGTCACTTAACCAGATATGTGATGGCAGAATTCTGAACTGGCTTTAAGTCCCCATGTTTAAAACACTGAACAGCCATTTCAGACATCAGTTTTTATTTACCAAGTGTATATAACCTTTAACTCTAACCGACCTACCATTTCCCTGGAAAGTTATGTTCGCTGGAAGCTGTAGTTGATGGATGGAAAGACAGATGATCATCGTTCTTCATAAAACAAAACTTCAAAGAAAAACATTTTTTTGTTTGATTTCCTGCTACATTGCCAGGAAAGATCTGAAGTACAGGAATGCCTGGATGCCTTAGGCCATGAAATCAGATTCCAGCATAATGATGTAGAGGAAGAATTTTTAGACAGTACTGCGTAGGAATATGATAATTAATATCTCTTTTTTTATTCCGTATCTGCAAAGAGGTACCTCTCTTGTACTATCTGGGAGAAAGTCAATGTGCTTTATCACTTATGTAGTAAATGAACTCACTGCATTTCTCCCTCTGGGTAACAGTGGAAGTGCATTTCTTGGCAAGATGTATCCACTTATTCAGATAACTTTCAAAATTATTTCAAAATCTGCACATCACAACCATAAAAGCCATCAACATATTTGTAAGTTTGTGTCTTCTGGTTCACGTTGCACTTTCCTACTAAAGGTTTGATTTCCCTGATTTTGGACCAAGCCTTGTTGTATAGCTAGGGCCCAACCGTCACACTGCCCAATAATAATGCCTCAGTGACCAATAGGGTTTTGTCTTGTTTTTTTTGGACAGAGAAATGTCAAGTCAGGAAACTGAGCCTTTTGTAACAAATTAAAGCTGGCCATACAGTATGAGAAGTTCATGAAAAAACAGCCAAAATGTGCACAGTGGATGTCGCTATTCGCACTCTTCTTTCCAGCAGAAAGAATCCCTCGATCAGAAGATTGAATGAGCCAGTTGGAAAATCTTTCAAATGAATGGTACTTGCAGCCAACCAATACAAGTGAGCCAGTGGGTGATTCATTCATCAAGGCTCATAATCGTTGTTGGAGGAATCTGTTCTATTTTTTTTCTTTTTTTTTATTCAGCCTGCCGGTTGAAAGAAAAAAATAGAACAGTGTATGGCCAGCTTTAGGGCCAATCTCCACATTTATTTCACTTCAGAGCTGCTTCTCTCCCCAGGAAAGCAAAAGCAGCTTGATGCATGTCAAATAAAGGTCAGAAGGAGGCCAACTACATGTCAAATGCAGCTGCAATGAATTTTGAATAATCTCAGAATCTTTTCAAACTGATGTCATAGCATGCTGCCTTGCCCCTTTGAAGAACGTTGGCACAGGCCCATAGTAATAATGGACCACAAGAGTGTTTTTTGCTAAAATGTATGTTTTTTTTCTATTAAATGTTTAAAATGAATGACAGATTCACCTCAAAGCAGCTGTAGCTAAACTAACTGGCAGAAGAACAAAGGAAATGTGACGGGGAGGGGGCATTAAAACAAAGTTGTTAGTTTGCCCTACATGGACAAATCACAGATTTGCTTTACAATTCAGATTCAAACTATATCAGACAATAAAAGTCAATAACATACTGGTGTTCTAATGAAAAATCTTTGAAAAATACTGTAACTGTAATAAGCATACATACATTGTTCCATCTGGCTCTATCTTTGGTGATGTACACACAGAATGCCATGGGCTTTTGCCACAATTCATATTGGATAAGACTAATTTCTGTTGGACAGCAAATGTAGGGCCACAAATTGGCTTCCTGCTGTTCTATAGAAAAAATGAAAAGGTTTTTGATAGTACATGTTCTCTAAATCACTGTGCATATCTAATGTCAGTTTCCCCGTGACATGTTTGTAATGATTTAACCATGCTTAATCTGATCTTTTGGTAGAATCCTCCTACGGAATACAACCAGATAAAAACATTTACTGATGTTATAAATTACATTTTTAATGACAGAAAAATGATGTGATGCTGCCGTCAAGATCATTTTCACTGGAGACTGACTGTCTCTTAAGACTTTTTATGAATTCTGTTTACTCTGGAAAACCATTTACAAGAAGTAAACAAAATAGCGGTTTGGAACCTTGTCCACATTTGATAAACTACAAAGCTATTGTGTGCCACAGAGGAATAATTTAACAAGCGAGGCCTTGAAAAAAAAGAGGATGTTATTGAATTCTGTTTTTATGACAGCAAACAACATGCACTTTTTCACCATTGGTGAATGTTTATTGCTTTAGAGCAATCATTAAAACTATAGACCAGCTGTTGGATGACTTAGCAAGCCAAGTCAGTCCATATGGGACTAAATCCTCTGTTAGTACTAGGAATTATTTTTACACCCGCACACTTCACACTCTCATCATCACCCCCATCGAGTTAGCTATCTAAAAATATTTGCTGGCTGTACATCTGCATTAAGGAGAAAACACCAAAGCCAAAACAACAGCTCCTTTCTAAATGAATAATTGAGTTGCTGGATTGGAGCAACATGTGTGCCTGGCTTTGCAATAATTAAAAAGGAGCTGAACTGTGGAAGTTGTTCCCAAAGAGGCAGGCAGAGGACAAAGAACAGACAGGTATAGTATTGCCTGTAGGCTCCTTGTGGCTCACCTCTTCCCCATTACTGATTTACCATGGCTTATTTTGCACTGTGTCTCTGTGTTGAAGCAGTTATCTTGGTGGAGGAGAAGGCTATGCTTCCCCACATCAGAGTTGCCCCCCCTACTGATGACTAGTGAACTGATTAATGGTGAGGGAATATTTTTTTTAAAACAGGAGAGTTTTCGAATGCACAGATCCACAGAATGAAGTGAGCAAAAGCAGGAAGATCCTTGCACTGCAGGTCCTCAGGTACATCTTTCTTTCCAGCAAGGAGAACACTATTGACATCACCATATATCACCAGACTAGCAGTCAGTAGAAGCAGTGCATTAGATGATCTCACACTGCAAATAAACAGTAAATCTATGTGGCTCAAGACATAGGAATGCATAGGCAATGGAAGTGTTCTGCTATTAGTAGGAATTCAAGACAAGAAGTAAATCGTTTAGTCTGCCCCTTGAGGCACAATTAACATTTCTAGATGTTATCAATAAGATAGTAAATCTTCACTTTCATCAAGTTGAGGTCCACTTTAAAGTACGATTATATTCACAGTTAACTTGAAAAAATGGTGTCAGGAGAGTAATGCAGGCATCCTCAGCCCTGGTCTACCTCTGCTGATTGACAGCAGCAGTGGGGGGCTGCAATAGCCAGACTGCTATTGGCTATTGCATTTGAAATGGCCAATAGCAGCCAAGCTATTCATTACTTGTTATCTGTTGTTGTTGTTGTTTTTCTTTTATTCTGACGATGGCAGGGGGCCAGCGGGGGCGGTCAGAATACAAAAAAAAAAACAGATAGCAGGGGAAAGTTTACTCTGCTAGACAGAGCAGAGTAAATCTTTCTGGGATTAAATGTTTCTCTCAGGGGCATCAGGGAGCCGTTATGGTATAGCGGGAGACTCCTGGAACGTCCCGTCCAGGAGAGTTGGGATGTCTGCACTTTAAGTGTACTTTAACACCTCAGATTGTACTTCAGACGTGATTCTGATGCAAAAGGGTTTTACTATAATATGGTGGAGAGAAAAAGAAGAGCGGGGGGGGGGTCAGGAAGTTTAGGCGGATGTGGAAGGGGAGGTTTTAAGTTGGGGAGGTTTTAAGTTAGGGAGGTTGAGTAGGGAGGTAGAGGAGATATGAATAGTTAGGTATGAGTTGGTGGTGGGAGTAAAGACAGGGGAAAGGTTGATATAGTGTTAAAGTAGAAAAAACAGGGGGGGGGGGATCTAGGGAGGAAAATAGGTTGACAATGTATAAAGTTAGGGATAAACAAAGAAAATGTAAAGTAAGGTTTCTTGGGTACAGACTTGCTATAAGTCTGGATGTTTAGTCTGTAATAGTTTGGGTGTTTTGCTGAAGGTTGGAGCCTCACCTTTAAAAGGGAAGACAGTCTACACTAGCCTTATGAATATTTCTGCTGCATTAAAATAGCAACTATCAAGACAATAAACAATTTGGTTAGAAGTATCTAACCAACAATAAAGTGTATATAGTGCAGGGGTCCAATGTATTTAATAAACAGAGTGCAGGAGTCAGGTGTATGTAACGCACAGTGTTAAGGGGTCTGTAACACACAGAACTCAAATCTCCTGTTCCAAAACCAAAATTCCCCCCATTTCAGGACAAATATCCACCCTGTCAAAATAACCCCAGCACAATCACCCTCCAACTCCCCCCCGCCCCCGACTCACCAGACTTCAGATGCAACAGCACTCCATAGAGTGAGGGGGGGCAGTCCTCCCAGGAATCCCCTTAGATGTGTCATATGGGGGAAACTTCCCACAGATTTGCAATGTCGCTGCATCTGAGGTCTGACAGAAGATGCAGCTGTGAAAGGCAGCTGCAGTGTTGGAACCTAGGACACCCTGCAGAAAATGCAGGGCCCCTCCTTAGCTTGATGTCAGTGCGTGGGTTTTGGAATCCAGGAGCATTGCACAGCTTCCGGTTGAGTGCAGGAGCAACAAAACAGGAGGTTCAGGTGGTTCCCTGTTTCAGTTACTGACTTTAGCAGGATAACTTTAAGCCCACATGGCCTCCAGGCACAGAGCCTGTTCACAGAGGACTTTAAGAACCAGAGGTCTTGCTGCACTCCTTACCGGAAAGAACCCGTATGGGTGGGTGCTTGTAGTGACCACGGACGGCACCGTGTATACCACAGAAGAAGAAAATAATGTCATCAGCACACCGTAGTAATAAATCAATAATCCATTTAATGGCACATTGCCATTCAATGCAAGCGCTTTCGGGGCCTCAGGGGTCCCCTTCATCAGGCTCAGAATGACACATCACTTACAGATTCATCAATTTTATATAGACATCAAACCGTGAAATGCAAACAGGCCCCTCCCATGAAAACAATGCCATCACTGGACACATTCCCGCCATAAGAGATTCAAATGTTTAACTGACCTGGGGCAATGCAGGTACACCGCGGCGCAAGGAGAAACCGGGCCGTTGATCTCACAAACACGGGTGGTTGTCAAGGCAACCAGACGCTATGTCGGCCGCCAGCGCCGCCCCCCTCTGGCACACATGTCCATAGCGTGGAGCGCAGAAAGGCTTCCGGCTTGCGCACCATAGGGAAATTGCAGAGTGGCATGCGCACTGCGATAAGGGCCGAAGGGCTGGGCTGCAGCTAACGACGGCTGTATAGGCATCTGGACGCGGTGTACGTTGATGGTTGCCTTGACAACCACCCGTGTCTGCGGGATCAACGGCCCGGTTACTCCTCGCGCCGCGGTGTACCTGCATTGCCCCAGGTCAGTTAAACATTTTAATCTCTTATGGCGGGAATGTGTCCAGTGATGGCATTGTTTTCATGGGAGGGGCCTGTTTGCATTTCACGGTTTGATGTCTATATAAAGTTAATGAATCTGTAAGTGATGTGTCATTCTGAGCCTGATGAAGGGGACCCCCTGAGGCCCGAAAGCGCTTGCATTGAATGGCAATGTGCCATTAAATGGATTATTGATTTATTACTACGGTGTGCTGGTGACATTATTTTCTTCTTCTGCTCACAGAGGACCTCTCCACAGTGAGCTTCTCCCTGAGGAGGAAAGGGTTGACATAGGGTTCTTCCAACCCCTGGAGGAATCCTAGGTGGGTCCATACAATGCTGTTCCCATTCAAGTTAATGATACCCTGGATTTCTCTCTGCATCCAGGGACAGAGGAAGAGTGACAGTGTACAGTCAGCAGCATTGACAGCTGCGAGCATCTGGTTTAGATCCAGCTAGTGAAGATAGAAGAAACCCAGGTGAACGGGGGTGTAAACAGTGCAGGCGTGATCAGGGTGTAAGCAGTGCAAGGGGGTGAATAGTAGTAGAGGAGGTGTACAGGGGTGGTCAGTAGTAGACAAGTTGTGCAGAGGAGCAAAAGTGAGCTACGGACATGGTGCGCAGAGAGTGCAGTGAAAAAAAATGACCTAACCCCTGCTTCTATACTGCAAGGGGTGATGTAACAATACTTCCGGCGACATCTCAGCACTGTGCTGGAACTGATTTATTAAGCCGACCCATCTATTTAGTGCAAGATATATTTTTTAAGTATGTGATATAGCAGGAAATAAAATCAGGAGCTGACTATAGGCAACATTGTAACATAAACCTGTTGCTTGACTTCAGAAAGTGGATACAAAAATACCAACAGATAGAAATCATTAACAACTTTACCCACCTCCTTCTCTACCACTGGCATATAATTCGCTGTTCGGCTCAGCGTTCATCCGTGAGAAGTTGGCTAAATTCACCACAGTGTGAAGACGGCGTGCAGTTATTCAACCACATCACACCGCAGTGAGCCCATAGAACTTAAAGAAATGTCCCTTGTGACATTTTAATAAAGTTCTAAAGTGAGTTGCAGCTCCATCAAGTGCATCAGCGCTGTACAGGCACACGCACACCAGATCCTTTCCATGCAACATCTCCTGCTGAAGAATAGAAAGGTTTAGATTAGTGCTACAGTGGCAAAGAAATCTCTCTTCTGTTGAGAGATTCATCATTCTAATGCCAAGGTAAAAACTGAGAAAGATCAATCTCTCAGACGCAGAGCAATTTATTTGCTACAGTATCACTAACCTAAAAAAAAAAATTGAGAGTAAAATGAGAATAAAAAATATTCTTGCACTGTAACCTTCACCCCCTCACCAACTGCCAGAACTGAGGGGGAAAGAGGCTGTAGGCACCGGTCTTGGAGCGAGCGGGAGAGGGGATAATTTATTTGCACAATGTCCCTAGACAAAGTTAACCCTTGAAGTTAACCAATAAGTTAATCCTTGCGGTATGAGGGTAGCCCCACTGCGAAGGGAGTTTTATTTTAACTGGAGATAGGCTTTAAAGACAAACTGAATTCTGGATGTTGTGTCCAAAAAAAGACAGGCAAAGAACTAGGCACCAGTATTGCCTGTGGTCTTCCTGCATCTGATCTTTTCCCATACTGGGGAGGCAGCAGTGCCTTAGATTAGCCTTTCTCAACCAGGCTGCAGTGGCACCCTGGGGTGTCTTCTGATGTCTTCAGGGGTACCTCAAACTTTTTACACAGCATCATACCTTATCATGGTACAGTCAGGCTTCTGATGTGAAAGGGGTTCCAGATGTGAAGGAGGAACTCTGATGTGAAAGGTGGGAATTCTGATAGGCAAGGGGTGCTCTGATTTAATGTTGGAACACTGATGTGAAAGGAGGGCTCTTGATGTATAGGGGGGGGGGGGCTTGCGGATTGAAAAAGGATCTAGATGAGAAGGGGGGCTTGTGATGTGAAGGGGGACTCTGATATAAAGGAGGGCTCTTTGCATGAGAGGGTGGACTCTGATGTGAAAGGAGGGGTCTATTCATTAAAATGAAAAGGGGGGCTCTTGATGTGGAGGGGGGACTCTGATGTGAGGGGGAACCCCCTTTTTGTATTTTTGTGCGAGGGCCCCCTGAAAATCAATACCAGACCCCTATCTTGGATAAGAGTCTAGTATGAATTTTGGAAGGGCACACGTTGCTTTTTACATTTATGTTTTTTACATATTAGATTACATTTAGATCTGCATACTTTTAAAGGGTGCCACGACCGAAAAAAGGTTGAGAAACACTATGAGGATGTAGGAAAAGGAGTACCTAGGCTCACTCAAAAAACAAGTGCTATTTTACAGGAGGAATTCCAGACAAAAGGTACATTTTTAAGGGTACAGCTTTGGTACAATTGATATTTCCAAGCAGCATTTGGCTCGGCTATTCTGCTCGCTACCTCAGAGGTAGCGAGCAGAAAAAAAAGGCATGTTAATAAAAGAAAACATAAATAAATACAGCATGGGATCCCCCTCCCGATCCATACCAAACCCCTTAGGTCTGTTATGAATGTTAGGAGGGACCCCACCCCCAAAAATGCATAGGGTTCCCCCCAAAGTCATATCAGGCACTTTAGGTCTGGTAGGAATTGTAAGGAGGAACCCCACCCCCAAAAATGGGGAAAAAATGTGGGGGCCCCCCTAAAATTCCCAACCAAGCAATAAAAGCAGTTTGTTTTTAATTACGATGGCAAAAAGTCCTATGTGATTAAGAGGAGAGAAAGCCATGGGAGATAGCATAGATAGCAATTAAATCCTGGTAGAGGTTCTCAACCTTCTCCACTCGTCCATATTTAAAAATAAAAGTCTTGCCTGGAGTTCTACTTTTAATACAAATTTCCAGGGCTTAGAGTGTTGTAATTTGATTTACAGCTGCCTAAAAATGCATCCTGTTTTATATCAAAGATGAAAGCAGTTAGAGGGGAAAAAAAAACAACTCCCAATAGTGAGTGGTAAAAATAGAATTTTGCAGATGTTGAATTGGGCCATTTGTGGAATTTCAAAGCAAAGTACAAGAGACACTTTATGAACTGCTGTGATTGCCATAGGACAGCAGGACCACTATTGGACATGACATTTAAGAAAAGAAAGAATTGCGCAATTAATCAGGTCACAAACAAAAGCTGAGCATCTGATTAATAATTTCCACAATTGTTGCCAATTAATCATTTGCTGGAAGAGATTTTATTTTTTTACAGCTGGGAATTAGCTAACTTTCTGAAAACACTGAGAAAGAATAAATGTTTATACTAATATAATTGTGAAATGCATAGAGAAGGGAGTTTCTCGTTTTCACTTCCCCGCATTGGAAAAAGAAATGACAAAGGTGATGTAACAAGATATGATTAAATGCTTCCATCATGCCTAAACTGAAGTATATCATCCATTCCCATAGGTGATCTTACTGCATTTCACTGTAAAAATCATATTAAACATGCTTAGTCATGCTACATCTAACGCACCTGTAAAGTCATTCATCTATGAAAATTAATTTATCAATCTGGATAAAAATGCAGCACATTTTTATGGTTATAGCCTAGAAAAGTGTTATTTAAATAGACCCCGTCATAGCATTTAACTGCCCTTTTTTCTTGATGCAATGAAAAAGGCAAGGCAACCATCAAGCTCAATATTAGGTGCAACATTGCATCACGCTGGTGTTATGCAGAAGAGTTACCCCCTCCATTATAGTTTTCACATGCCAACACTTCTAGGTGTGGCAGATGCTTGTGTCTCCCCGCTATTGCTCCTTCCAACCTGGGCGATATGCTACTAGCTTTTCCCTGCCACTCTCTCACACACAGACTGTGCTGAGCTACAGAGACATGCTAGTGATCTAAGAGCTAAAGAGAAAGGGGAAGCAACAGGCATCCCACATATTTAAATGTGCAGGAATATGAAGAATATAATAGGGTCTGTAATTATTCTGCATAACACCAGTTTAAATCAACTCTGAACCAAGTAGCGAGTATGGTACTTGCCTTTTTCTAGCCATTACAAAATAGAGCTGTTGAATGCAGTGACAGGATCTCTTTAACAAATATCTCTAGTCAATCCTTTCTCAGTTTTGGATAGAGTAGGGAATGATTAAAACCTCCAACAAGTTTTCTCCTGACCATATACAGAAAAAACAACTCACCTCCTATAAAGAAGTGAAGGGAAGTAATTGGAAAACTCTCTCCTCTTAAAAAGCTGTCACCAGAACAGGTGACCCTTTTGGAAGATTTTAATTCTATCCCTGTTCCAGTAACAACTGAAAGATTTTGTATTGACCACCACTTAGACTGGGTTCACAGCATTGCACTGCAGTAACGCAGCCTAAGTGAAGACAATCTGGTGGCGGCACCAGAACTATCTAATTGTCCGTCAGACACCAGAAACAAAAACTGATTCTACGGATATCAATACAGTGACACCAGAAAACATACCAATTACAATATCAAAAACTAGGTTTACATACACCTGTGGCACCCCCGATCCCCAAGGGCACATAAGGAACCCCAAGGTGGGCTAGCATTGCACCTCAGGGTCTGTTCCTCAGCAATAGTGGAGCAATGAACAGATAGGCACCAGACACTTTTAATGCAAACAATGAGTTTATTGAGTCTTACACAACACTCCTGGGAGAGAGGGTTAGGGCACAAGATACCCATGGACTTGACAGACTTCAAAAGAGAGAGACAAAAAGAGTACTTACAACCTTCACAGACTGGGAACCTTCAAGCCACCCTGGTATTCTGTGAAACCAGCTCATGGCTGTAAGATAACTGATGGTGCAGCTACTGACTTCTTAGAGAGAAATCACTACACCTCAGCGAAGAACCAAGCATCTTCCCAGCTCCTCAGGTAGCTTAATAAGGCCGAAGTTCCTCCATGCTATTTCAATCCCTGGCGCAACATACTAGGCCTCAAACTCAGGCTACAATCTAATTTCATGGCTAAACTTCTCAGGCAGCAAGACTAAAAGGATCAGATGTAAAACTACATCGCCCTCCCGCAGGCACTGACTTCCCACGGTCATTCCTGAATGTTTATAACCTCTCCCATCCTGCACCACTGACAATAAACCTCCTAGTGATTGGTGGCTGGGAAGACATAAATATTCATAACTCTTATTTCTGCAGCCTCCCACCACTATGCAGCAGCAGGAAGAAGCAAATAATAACCAGAACCTAGGAAAGACTTGGGATGACTAAAGCTTGACAACTTCTAGAATTATATACACACTCCTGCATAGGGCAGGTTGACCTTTTTTTGAAGAAAATGTAACATGCTGGAGAGAACATTAAATGACACCATAATATATTATCTGTTCATTTAAAAAGTAGCCCTAACGACTATAAGCAAACAAAGCACAGGCCCTTAGGTGGCTTATCAAGAAAGCTAAAACTGTAACAAATGACACAAAAAAACTTACATGATTTTATATGTTTTAGGAGATTGAATGAGCCTTCCTCCTGCTAATCTATCCAGCCCTTGGATTGGGACCTCCCCAATTGTGAAAGAAAATGAGGGTAAATCTCCCAGAGGGGGGATACTAACAACAATAACAACAATAAACAATTTAAAGTCATTATAATTTTTCTCATTCTATTCAAAGATATAGTATTTGTCTGGAGATCCACTTTAAAGATTAAAAAAAACAATGTAATCTATTTTTAAGCACAATTGATTCTTATATTTCTTTACGTTCTGCCAGTTTGAGATGTGTGTATGAATTAAAGTGTAATTTGGGTCCACTGGCTCTTTAACACATCAGTGTCTCCAGCTGGCTTGTAACTGAGGATTATCTGTTAATAAGGCTACATCTGCAATGGACTTCTATCACTGACCATGTGCAGGATTGCGAAAATCCCCCCAAAAGCTCAAGACATTTTAATCACAGATTATGAAACTGTTTGGTGCCAAATGAGAAATTTATAACAAAGTGAAGGAAATTTTTTGTGAATGTTGTGAACAGCAAGCTTTGACCTTGTGTGACCCTGCATTTTGGTGACTCACAAGTCATAGTGTGAGAGTGAAAACTGCTGCCAGGATAGAGGAATTGATGTGCAAAACAAAATCTTTATTTCTTGCTAATGCTTTTAAGGGATATAAGATTGTTTCAAAATGTATCATTTCAGCCACAACCCTTTATTATCAGGTTATCGAGATATATAGTATGCATTTTAAATGTGTTGGGAGATATTTCAGCCAGAATGCTACATTAGCTTTTGGTGTTGGGAGCTGGTTCATTACCATCGGACATGGAGATGCTGGTAAACTCATCAACAACAAATGAGAATTTGATAGTAAGCTAGGGTTCCTCTCATTTGGTTTTAAACAGGACTACTTTAAACTGAACAGCTGTCTGTTTTTTCAATGTTTCTGCAAAAAGTCTGGTTTTGAAGAGCCACAGGCACCATTTTTTTGAAAATTCAGGCTGTCACTTATTGTGTTTTAGGCTGAAGTAATACATGGGTGCTTTTTTTAGTGTGTGTCAACATGTGGTAAACAATGAGCGGTGTATGAGCTGGGCATGTTCCCTTTTCATTTAAATGACACCCCAATGTGCAAACACGCTCAAAAATAAATGTCTGACCTTTTGCGTACCACAACACATACAATAATAAACACAAGTGTTGACTTACAAAGTAATTTTTTTAGGTATGTGGATGTGTGTTTCAATACCTATTAAAAAAAGGGCGTGTTCAACACAAAATGCATTGACATGGGCCCTAAAACCTGTTGTCCACAGTCAGTTTTTAATGTGCCTGGCACAGACCCTGCCGCCTCAGAGAAGGGATCTTGGGCTCCCACAGCTCTAAGCACTGAGATATGTGTGGCAGCCAGGACTAGTTCAGGACTCCTGCAGTGCAAGGATCTCCATTCTACTTCATTCATTTGGTGGCTCTGTACTTTCAGAACCTCTCTTACTGCTACATGAATATTCTCCCTGTTGGTTATTAGATGAAACACTGAGATCTTGAGGAATACTGAATTAAGTTTTACTTGCTTAGCAGGACATTGCATACATGTCTACAGGAATGCAGCATAGTAGAGAGGAAACATATAGATCATAGATAAACATGCATATAGAAGAACTAGCATAGACTAAACGCACTACAGCACCATCTAGTGCTCAAAAGACAATATTATTTCTCAATATGCTGTTGCATTTTAAACACTCCCATCAGTCATCAGATCACCAGTCATTGGAAGGGCAGCTCTGACATGGGGTAGCAAAGCCCTATCCCTCTACCATCCCCACACAGAGACAAGACATGGTAAGTCAATAATGGGAAAAGAACAGCTACACGGGGGCCACAGTCAATACTTAAGACCAGCCTTTGTCCTCTGCCTACCTTTTTGCACCTCTATCACAGTTTAGGTCCTCTTTAGTCTACAAAATTCTTTACAAACTTAACTCTAAATATTTTTCTGTTATTGACTAGTTTTTATAAGCTGTGATTTCTTTAAAGGAGAAGTATTGGGGGAGTAAAATGTACTCTTCCCAATACTTAGCTGCAGGTGTCACACGCCGGCTCTATAGCTCGATAATTGAGTGATCACAAACCGTTGTAAGTCACCACTCCCTACAGAGATTCCCCCTCCTCTCTTTGTTCCTCCAGTGCTCATTGGAGTGTAAGACAGGGGAGGGAACCCGGCTCAGCTGGCTTTGGCTATAGATTGGTAGAGCCAGCTGTCAATCAGGCAGAAGGGTGGATCCCAATAATATTGTCGGGGTCATTCGATGTGAAAGCAGTAGACAAACCATATAACACTGACAGGGGTGCATGCAATGGTCAGCTTTTATGCATTTATGAAAAACCTTTATTCCAAAAGGAAAAAAAACTGTGCCTGTAACTGCTTAAAAAGTGTTATCTGGAGTTCAGAGCTGGATTTGTTGGGTATACACAGTTCTGTTTTTTTTTTTCATTCAACCTGCGGGTTGAACAAAAAAAATAGAAACACAATCCCCTGCTCTTTCTATTGTATTCTGTATATTGGTTACCTGAACGGAGCCTGCAGCTGATTGGCTGCAAGCTTTGTTCGGCTGATAATTTTCCGACCTGCTCATTTGATCAGCTGAATGACGAATGCCGGGCGGAAGGACGCTGACAGGGGCACTCACTGTGCAAATTTTGGCCAGTTCATCAAGAACCAACCAAAATTTGCTGAGTGTATAGCCTACTTTAGTTAAGTCCATCTAAATTTGCTAGTGCATCTTGCACTTCCCTCTCCACAGGGAGACAATGCTGCTGTCCAAGGGTGGCTCCATTGTTCCTCCATAGAGAGGAGCCACCCTAAGACAGCAAGTGTGTTACTGACTAGATTACCAGGTGAAAAATAAAAGGGAAAAAACCCTTAAAAAAAGAAAACTAATGCAGCCACTACATTTAAGGATTGGTAAGCTGTAATATTTAACATTTTGTTTTTGGGTTTGGATATGCTTTAAGTATAGACGGTTCACATTAAAGACACCTTGATAAGGTCAGAGCATTTCTGATATGGCCAGCCTTTTAGCCTTTCTGCAATGTTTTTCTACTGGAGTAGTAATAGTAATAATGTCTACCAGTTTGAAGCAGCCAGTTCAGTGAAAGATCATTTCCAGTTAGTTGCTATGGGTGCTTTGTTATGACAGAGGATGTTACATGATGCCCATGGATATAAAACCCAGTGACCAGAGACCAAAGACAGTTCATTGACTCTGATCACTGAGTGTGTTCTGAATGCACATCTTTGTTCTAATTCATTGCAGTATGCTTTAAATCCTATTGTTCTTGCTCTGCTAAACTATGTTCAACAGAAAAATGTGAGATATTCTTATGTTTCTTATACATTATATTTTAGATATTATACATTTTTTACAGCAAATTTCTTTATGTATTCCTGTATTCATTCTATTATCAGTTTATCATTGTGTTGCCCTATATTTAAACTGCCAATTTAATGCTCCATCCAGTCAAATTTGTCTGAAGTCTGAAATCTCAGTAGTATTAATTTCTGACCTTATAACTGCCAAGTGTGTGTGCAGCAAATGGGTTAAAGCAGGAATCAACCCATACCTGCAAAAGGTAATATGACAATATAACTGCCAAAGAGTTGTGTCAGATATGCTTTTCGGTGTCTATTTATCAATGTTTTCACACAACTTTCACCCAAAATTTACACTTTTAACATGTTTCCAATAATAAAAATGTGTGAATCTTTGGTGAAAGTTGTGTGGATCTTAGTTAAAAACTTTGATAAACGGCCACCATCAGGAAAAAAACAGTTTTTGTCTACCTGGGGGGCCTGGATCTATTTCCAGCACTCGGACCGATATGCAGCTCTCCTGTCTAGAGATGCACAAATCATTACCCCAGCGGCCCCTTCCGTCTCCCGGTAGTCATATACGGTCGAATTGCCCGACGCCTTTTAGGTTCCCAGTGACGACCCCAGGGGGTTGCTGGCGTGGGGGGGGGGGGGGGACCCGGTGGAACCTCTCCCTCTTGTGCCTTTTCTACCTCACACCTGCTCCCGGACGGGACACCTGCACTCCTTCAGCTCGACCTTTCCTTGACTTCTCCTCCAGCCTTTTATATCTCCCATCTCAGGAGGATGGAGCGGACGAACACGTTGGATACGGCAGCGTAGTTATACATAGAATTTGGTTGTCACTGTACACACCTGACACAGCCCAGGGACGTTATCTAGGATATAATCTAAACCTTAGTTAAAAACACTCATAGGTCCACTGGGGTGTCAGGGTCAGACGATTCAGACCGGATGGTGTTGTCATGACGTTGAAGATTTTTCTTGCATGTATGCCATGTACTTGTAACCTATGCTTATGTGTGCCTCTTGTGAACATGCTTGTATCGAATATGTGATCAGTTAATAAAAGAATTTAAAAAAAAAAACTTTGATAAAATGGGAGCAAGAACTAGGGAGTTCCCTAGATGAGGACACTTGGTCCCATATTTGGTCCACAAGTGCAAAGAGTTCCACCAATGTACAAGCAGTAGAAGCGAACTACAAATTACTTCTAAGATGGTATCTGGTCCCTCTCCGCATATCCCGTGCAGTTCCCTCCAGGTCCCCCGTTCTGTTTTAGACGTTGTCGTGCTGAAGGTTCCTTTCTTCACATTTGGTGGAAGTGTCCTAGGATCCGTCGCCTTTGGTCTAGGGTGTATCAATTGATTTATATTGTTACGGGACAATCGTTTAACAAACGCCCACTTGAAGCACTGCTTGGTAAAAAACGGTGGTCTGCACACAAACTCAGTTTTGGCTGGTTACCCATATTTTTACTGAAGCTAGGCGGGTGATTGCACGAGCTTGGCGCACCCCCACAGTCCCCTTTTCGGAGGTCAAACAGAGGGTTTCACAAGTTATGTTCTTTGAGAAAATGTCAGCTGTCCAGTCAGATACACTTCCCATATTTGAGAAGACCTGGGAACCGTGCATCGTTTCCTACATGCCTGCCACTTTTCATTTAGACTCGCTTGTCCTCTGAATCCCCATACACCTTCTATGCTCAAGGAATGCATACCACCTATTGCCCCGACATAGCTGAAGGCTGAGACCCTTTCCTGCACCTTTACCATTCCTACTCACTTTTCTACCCTACTCTACTCCCCCTCCACTCTTCCTTACCTTACCCTGAGTCTCCCCGACAGGGCTTGAGTACTTAAAGGGCCCTCATTGTTGTTTATCCACCCCTTTTATATCTCCTGACAGCCCGCAGGGCTTTAATAGTTGCATGACTTAATGTGAACTATATTCACTTATAGTTGTATACGCAACATTGACTGATATGTACTTCCATTTTGTACTACTATGTTGTATTAACAATTTTTTTGCAGGAAAGGCTCTCGGCCTTAAGCTATTTCGGGGGCAATAGGTGGTATACATGTTTTTTGCTTGGAAAATCTTGAAAACTCAATAAACATTGATTGGGCAAAAAAAAACTTTGATAAACAGACCCATTGGCCTGCAGTATGTCTTGACAATGGTTGGCAGAGGGATCCAATCTGTGGAGGTATCAGGTACTAAGTTTCCAATTTACTGTAAAGTAGGTAAATATATTGACTAGTTATATTCAAAATGAGCCTGTGCTGAGACTATGCACACTAAAGTAATTACAGATGCTGAACAAGCAATACAAGTACTTTCAAAGAACCCCTCATTCTTATCTGTAGCTGTAGGCATTGTAGAGAAATGTATCTGTCTTGAGTTAAGGAATCTGAACGCAGTGTCTGCATTAACACCTCTTTTTGCAGATGCTGCAGCAACTGCTGCTATCTTCATTCAGCATGGGCAGAAGAGACAACATACGGTAAGAGGAACAGATACTGGATTCATCCAGTAATTGCAAGCAGAGAGGAGACTTTGGGGTCATGTAAAATGACTTCAGAGAATATGACCTAAAATACTGCTCATACACCAGCATGTCTATAAAAAGGTGATATCAGATGACAATACTATGATAAATCGTACTGTCACCTTGTACTTTATTAATTGCTAACAACTTTTTGTTTTTTTCAACAAGGCATACTACATAATTTTTCATGCATTACTATAGACTTCTACGGACCTCAAGGAGCATGACGATGCACAGAAAAATGTATACACCTCGTTTTCCAAAACAGAACACAAAGCAGCATATAAATGCACATGGGCTCATTGGTTTAAATGTGTTCCTAGGATGCATCCATTATTTTGCATTCCGATGCATGTGCTAAAACACAAGGGTGGGAAAGGGGCCTATGTGTTTTTAATAATCTTTGAGGCTCACTGAAAACAAATTACTTCACTGTACAAGCAGCAAGAGAGGTCAGTGAGGGGTTATTTGTAATCTCTTTTATTGCTTGTAAGAATATATAATTACCTTATTGTACATATACTGGGCACAGGTGCACTATAAGGATTATATCAGTGCCTTGCTTAATTTGAAAAACCAGTTTGAATCAGATCTTCTGATGTTGCTCTGGTTATTGTCATGAACTGGTTGTATAATTTTAATTCTATCTGTCTTCTCTCTGTTTAGCAGAATGCTGGCCACACTTCAATTTATTTTCTTGCTGCTGTCAGCAAATCTTCAGGAAAGGGAGATCCAAAATGATGAGGCAACCCCCATTGCTCAGAGGAGAAAAAGAGACAGTTAAAATTAAGAAAAACACAGGTCAATATTGGAGATTTCTTTCTTTTTTTTTTTTTTTTTTTACAAAACTGTAAATTTAACGCCAGAGCTGGAACAGCCCAGACACTAGAACCTGCAAACAAGATCTACTACACTGGCATTTGTCCTTATATTTTGGTGTTTCAGGATGTTGAACATGATCATAAACTGGGTGAAGGTTATCTACACTTTGGGCATCAAGCTGAGCAGATCCTAGAACATCAATGCCTCCTAATTACAATGTTTGCCATTATCTTGTTTTTTGGCTCACAGATATTTATGGTAGAAGAATTAATTAATGGCAGACCAAAAGGGACATGGTGATAACGGTTGAAAGGCAGATTTTCCTTCCTTTGGAGAGATTTTCACTTTCTGGGATATTAACATTAGTGAAAAAAGTATTTATAATGCTAGTTAGAGAAGAGGCTAAATGGGTTTGACTGACGCTGGGTGTCACAATCGGGACTCACAGATATGATCTGGAATCTAGGATCTGTACCCTACTTACACTTGCAGGGACACCTAGATCAAAGGGTGCAAGTAGGGGTCCCCCAAGGCTCTGTCCTTGGACCCCTCCTCTTCTCCATCTACAAAGATGTTTAGATAAACATGGGTTCTGGTTAATTCACTGATGTATATATCCACCATGTTTGTTAAACTGACTATCGCATTGTTTAGCCTGATAAAGGGACCGCATGTGGTTCCGAAATGTTGCATTTGCTTGTGACACCTTGTTTATCTACACATCAATAAAAGATGCTGGGGACCTCATTATCTCCTTTAGTCTTACGGCGCCATCCTTTGGCCATTTCAGCACCCATTTAAGCTACACATGAGGATACGTTGGTTTGGAGTGTGATGGGATATCTCTGAAGGTTCAAACAGAGTTCAAGGTAGGCGGCAAACGAGAGAATAGTTAATTGTTGTTAATTATTGAGTGAATTATAGTTTGAGGTCACAACAATAAACAGCTACAGTCAATAAATTCAGAATTGAATATACATATAGCGTAACACATTTAATTATTCAGACTCCTCCTCAGCCACAGCTATCTACTCTTAACCTACGGGCCAGTGGTATTTATTTAGGCTAGCTGGAGTTAAGGTCCTACTTGTAAAGACGATTTTAGTTCAGTAACACAGTGGCCGATGGCCTCTCACCACTCCTGCCACAGATAAATCTAGATGGTGGTTCCCGCGCTGGCCGGCGAAAAGGTGTCCTCCTCTCCAGCCGACTGTTCCCCATGCTTTGTCAGCAGTCTGAGTGCAGGTGCAACTGGTCTCTGTCTTTAAAAACAGCCATGCGGTCTCAACAACGTCCGTTCATTCGGGTAGGCAGTGGTGTCACTCTATGGTGCAGCAGCGATGCGATCTCCGCAACGTCCATTCATTTGAGGAGGCAGTGGTGTCTCTTTATGGTACAGCAGGTGGATCATCCACAGAAGCAGAGTCAGAGTTTGCTGAATAGAAGATAAAGCAAGGCTCACAGCAATTCCTTCAACAGTGCCAGCCACAATCACCTCCAGGCTTTATCTTTCCCTGAGGTGATGCCACAGACTGTCTTCAGCAGCATATCCATTGGCTTCAGAGTCTCACACAGTCTGCCCACTCTCTCAGAGAAGGCTCAGTCTACCCCTCCCCCAGGTTGTAAAAGCCTGCTGGGAACTGTAGTCTATTCAGTATAAAATAGCATTGTATCTCCCTCTCTTCCCACTACAAGTCCCATAAATCTCTCTGTCACACAAGTCCTAGTTGCTGTGGTTAACCCTTAGCAGAAAGGAGCATGCTATCAATGTAGCAACTGTGCAGGGGAAGCCCTTAAACTTCTTTTTTTTTTTTTTGGATAGAATAAGGGAAGGTTATAAGCCATGTCAGCTTTTTTTTTGTTGCCATCTGTGTCCCACTGGGGAGATTTCTCTTCACTTCCTGTCCAACAGCCACATCAGGAAGTTAGACGAAACCGCCAGTCTGAGAGAAATCCCTGGTGGTCACTGGAACTAGTGTGCCCACTAAAAGATCTCCCATCTATTACTGTTCTAGTGACAACCCAAAATGTGGGACTTTCTTTCACTTTCAGTTATAATGGTGACCGGGAGAAATAGATAACGGGGACACAGACAGCAATGAAAACCTGACAGGTGTTCAGGTGCTGATTTACAGAATGGTAAAAAAATAGGTCTCACTGGGTCTATACGTGCACATAGACTTAAAACAGCAGTCAGACATGTTGGAACAATTTGGCAATCCTCAGACTTCTGGCCTCTCATACATATTTGTGTGCAGAGAAGAAATGAGGATCAATCAATTGCTTTTGCGGAAAGAGGGGGACAATAGCAATCTGAAAAAAGCAATTTCCCTTTGGGCATTTGTTGATGTCTATTCTGAACACTGTGTAATCGTGTAGAAGAGAAATACACTTCCTAAGTCAGCAAACTGGCACCATCTGCTGGCAGCAACATCCATCTGCAGTATGCAAATCAAAATACTCTTTTATAAGGTAGCAGTGGTGTCCAACTTGAAAGGGCCCTATTTTATCCACAATTCAAGTGGAAGGCCGCATCCCAATCAACCATTTTTTTCCACAATTTCTAATTAATAAATATCAGATGATAGCCATATGTATGATTAAAAAACTAGGAAAAGACCATGAATTTAACAGGGAGCTCCATCCTCACGGTCCCCTCTGCTCACCTGCATATTGCCTCTTCATTTGGGTCAGTGAGTACAGTAATAACCCCTCCCCCTTCATTAGTGCATTGAGTATAATAATAAACCCCTTTTCCCTTCATTAGTGTCAATTAGTACAATAATAACCCCCCTGTCCCTTCATTGGCGTCAATTAGTACAATAATAACCCTCCTCGTTTATCAGTGGCATTGAATACAATAATAACCCCCTTTGTTGGTGTCATTAGGTACAATAATAACCCCTTCCCCCTTTATTGGTGGCACTGAGTACAATAATAACCCCCTACCCCCTTCATTTATGTTAATTAGTACAATAATAATCCCCCCAATACAATAATAATCCCCCCTTTATTGGTGTCAGTGAGTACAGTAATAATCCCCTCCCCCTACATTGGTGGCATTGAGAACAACAATAACCCCCTTGTCCCTTCATTGGTGTCAATTAGTACAATAATAACAGCCCCCCGTCCCCGTCCCGTCCCTGTCCCGTCCCCGTCCCTTCATTGGTGTCAATTAGTACAATAAAACCCCCCTCCTTTATTAGTAGAATTGAGTACAACAATAACCCCATCCACTTTCATTGGTGTCAGGGAATGCAATAATAATTCCCTTTATTGGTGTCATTAAGTACAATAATAACCCCCCTACCCCCTTCATTGGTGTTAATGACAACAATAATGACCTCCTTCCCCCCTTCACTGATGTCAGTGAGTACAATAATAAAATAATAACCCCCACCCCCACCATACAATAATGATCCCCCCTTTATTGGTGTCAGTGATTACAGTAATAATCCTCTCCCCCTTCATTGGTGTCAGTGAGTACAATAAAACCCCCTACCCCTTCATTAGTGTCAGTGAACAGGCCCGGCGCTACCGCAAGGCAAGTCAGGCGGCCGCCTTACGGCGCTGCAGGGTGAGGGCGGAAAAAACAGGGCATTTTGACAAGTACTTGTACTTGTCAAAATTCCCCAATGTTTGCGCCATGTTTTGTTTGCGGGAGAGCAGCGGCGAGTCAGCACCGGTCCAGTGGGAGGAGCTCCAGGTGGGGGTCCTAATTTAGCTGGCCGGCGACTGCCTGAGGATCATCTCACTTGTCAAAATGCCCTGTTTTTACAGGGGGTCGGGGAGGGGGGAGCAAAAATGCACCTTGCCTGTGTAGGCGCGAATCCTAGCACCGGCCCTGTCAGTGAATACAATAATAATCCCCTCCCTCCTTCATGTTGTCAGTGAGATCAATAGCCCCCTCCTCTCTTCATTGGTTTTAATGGAAATAATATTAACCCATCATTTCGTCTGTGCCAGTGGATACAATAATAAACCCTGTCCATGGTGTCAGTGGGCATAATATTGGCCCCCTTTATTGATCTCAGTGGTATA
>NW_017306340.1:461561-496720 GCF_000935625.1 Nanorana parkeri
CACCCCCTTGGTGTCAGTGGATATAACAATTTCCCCCTCCCCCCTTCATTGGTGTCAGGGGATATAACACTAACCCCATATGCTTTTTTTCCTGGTGTGTTAAGCTGGCCATACACTGGTAGATTTTCAATAAAAACTTAATTAGAAAAAAAACAAGGCACTCTGTGGTGCTGCTGAGCAAGTGACCCCCCTGCCATCAGTGTGTAGAGGGGAAGCTGCTGGAGCCACGTCCAGAAGAGACCAGCTATCACTGCATGTAGCCCTCTGGTTATCACATACCGAAACTTACATTCAGCCAAACTGGACCATTGTAAGTTTGAAAAGAAAAACGTAATTCCTGGAGTTGCACTTTAATATAACATTCAAGACAGCTATCACATGGTGGTTGATGGTGTGGGGTACCATGTCCCAAATATAGTAAGTTAATCAGGCAAATTTAAACCCACTCAAAAGCCTTATTTTTTCACTATCTCAGATACTATACTGTATTCTTTAAATCTATTTTAAATTGTTGTGTATATGATTAAAAATACATTTTGTTAGTGCTTTATGCTTGTTATATGTTTTGTCTCACAGTGGTCTGACATGTCATTGAAGAAGACTGGGCTTGCTATAATCTTACGTTCACTAATGGTGTATCTACCTTTCTTTCATTGTGCTAATATTCATTTACTTATTCCTGTTTGGATCTGTCTCCAATGTTTTGTTTAAATTGTTTAACCATAAAAATATTTTTTTTTATAAGCTATAATATATAGGGAACTGTATATAAGTTACAGTATATATAATATTTACCCAGAGCCAGGCCAATGTAGAGGTAGGAGGCCTCAGAATCTCAGCAGACTGGGTTCACTCTAACAGCCCAACCCTGCTGATTACACTGGGAGAATGGATCTCCTGCTGTAACCAGTAGGGTTCCTCTATGAATGGGATAGCTGACTAAAAAAGAAATATTAAAATGTATAAATTGTACCCCAGATGATAAAGTAAGAAAATATGTAGTGGCTTAGTGGTTAGCACTTATGCCTTGCAGCACTGGGGGTCCCCGGTATAAATCCCAGTGAGGACACTGCCTGCATGAAGTTTTCGCATTCTCCCTGTGCTTGCGTGGGCTTCCTCTGGGTATTCTGGTCTCCTCCCACACTCCAAAGACATGCTGGTAGGTTAAGTGGCTCCTGTCTAAATTTTCCCTGTATATATGCATGTGAGATAGAGACCTTAGATTGTAAGCTCCTTGAGGGCAGGGACTGATGTGAATGTGCACTATGTAAAGGGCTGTGTAAAGTATTAATAATAATAATAATAGAAAACATTGATATATTCCCTTTAAGGAAGTAGTAAAGCTGTACTAGAATGTAGAGTGATTTTCCTGACTGTGCAATATGGCAAAGATATATAAATTACAAGATGAACAAAACTACAAATCCTATTGAAGGGTAAATTTTTGCAGATTCCAGTTGTTTATTTAGATGTTTGCCTTCAAGTGATATTAAAGTCAAAAGGATTTTAAGCTTTTTCAAATGCTGATGAAATCAGTTACAATAGATACTGCTTCTTCATGTTTAAAAGTTTTAGTTTCCTGCAGAATCAGCCCTGACCACTGTTCCTGACTTCCTGTTAAGAGTGACTCCTTTCTCAAGCAGAGCGCTATGCAGTCACCCTTGTGTGTGCTAGTAAGCTATGTGTGTCTCCACAAACACACAGGACCGGTGTCCCTGTTTTTCTACATGTGCGTCACGGCTGCCACCCGTTGATCACCGTAGCACCCAACTTTTCTTTATTTGGAGTGAGCGGTTAGGAGTGCGATGGGTTCATGGACTTTCCGCAAACACACAGACACAGCAAATCAAGCTACTTTCCTCCCTCTGGCCCCCTCTCTCCCCTCCTCCAAGCCAGTAGATGAACAGTTGCTGGAGTCTGCACTGTCCTTTGTGATCTTGTACTGTACAGGAAGTTCAGGGAAGCTTAGCTAAGAGACTTGGAAGCAGCTGTTCAGAAATAAGACGATTGTAAGTGTTTGGGTAATGCTTTGCTGGGCAATTTCTATTTGTTTAATCTGGATTAATTACTGAAAAAAAGGTTTGAGAGTTTAACCTCTTGCCGTCCGCCCGTTAAGAAAAAACGGACGGACGGCTGACTCCTATCTGCGGGACGGCATTTTTTTCCTGCTCGCGCGCGCCATTTAAGTTCCACTTTTAAGGAAACCTGTCATGAGGAAAACATGTAGGGTACCACTCCTGACTAAGGATGGGCTGCATGTTCAGAACCGAACACGGGGGTGTTCACTGACCTGAAATGAGTATGCCATGACTTGATGTATGCTCATTCTAGGTCAATGGAACATACATATACCCCTGTGAATTCTGACCTCCTGATCATTCTCTCCCTTTTTTCTGTGAGTCGCAATATTTGTTTTATTTAAACCAAATATTGCTGCCTATGCGACTGGTGGTGGAAGCAGGCTGAACAGACCAAATAAGACATGCCCACCCATGAAGATCCAGGTTCTGTAGGAATAACATATTTGCATTGGTGTTTGGTAGGAGATATGTTATTCAATAACATAAGTGCAATAGTGTAAAGTAGAAATGCCCATGAAGCTACTTACCTGAAAGACCACAGCTGTTCTACATGTCCCCCTCTGCTATCTCAATGGTGACACTGGGCGCTGGAACGCTGAAGGCAGTGTCTCACAGATATCAATGGTAGCTTTCAGCGGAACTCAATAGGTGTTGGGTGCCGGAACTCCAAAGTCACCATTAGATGGAATCTAGATATGAATCGGCAGTATGGGCTAGTATGAGACAGATGAGGGAAGAGTAGAGTCTGTGGTATTATTTAACAATCATTTTTCCCCAAAGATATGTAATTCTGGGAGAATAGCGGCCAGTACACGGCAGATAACTCAATGCAGAAAGTCCCTGAGCACAGTATTCTGAAGAAGGCCGTTCAAAATATCAAAAAAAATGAAATGAAGTACATAACTACATTAGCTATACTGTATTTAAAATACATTTAAACCCCCCATTCGATTTGTTTTGGGCAGAACAATGAAGAAATAGAACCTCTGTAAGGTTTATAATTGCATTCCATGTCCCTATTCGGGAGATTTCCCCTCAGTGCAGGAAGTAATGTGGAATTTCTCCACTGGAGACCCAGGCTGCAACAAAACCAGCAATCTGCAACCCAACTCATGACAGGCATGTCTTTGTTATGGCTCTCCAAGTCCTATTCCATGAAAGACCTGGGTTACATGACCTGCACTGATGATGGCCAACAATCCTGCAACAGTTCTATGCAGCTTGGAATAACCGGCTTTATATTTAGCTGGGTCTGATCTACACAGCGTAACGTTCTGGATGCATGGTTGGCCCAGGAGGATAAAGGAATGATTTGATTGGCTCTGCCTACTCTCTTATAATGTGGGATAAACACCTTATTTTTTTGGATTTGTGATAGAAGTGAGACATGCAGATATCCTCAGTGATGGTTGGGTCGTTACGCAACAAAGTGATGCCATTGCAGAATTCTCCTGTGAGTCCAGGGTGATCTGACGACATGCCACTAGGGCGTGGATCCTTACGCCCTGGCTGTACAAAAAGTGGGTTGGACTCTGGGCGTCATTGAACCTAGCAGACAACCAGGGCTGGATCACAGAGCTGTGAGTCTGCAGGGCCCAGTACCAGAGAGAAAGAGAGTATTGCTGCCAAACCTACATTTTTTATTTTTAACAATGCTGGAATATATCTTTTTTTTTTGGGGGGGGGGGCTTTAACCCTTTCCCTGACACAGACATATGTAATACATCTGTGGCAGTGCCAGCATGTACTCCCGTCTGCCTGCTTTCTAGTAGAAGTCATTCACAGCCAATTTAGAGCCACCTGATCTCTTCCACAGGCTTACCCGCCCCTCCTGGGTGCTGGGACAATCATGGTGGGTGTCAGGATGGAGAATAGCGGGAGATCAGTGAACATCCATTCACTGAACTCCCTTGTGAAGAATGACACTGGAATCGATCAACTCTGATCATTTTCGGGTTCAGAGCTGTCATTCCCTGGCCCCTCTGGAAGTGCTCAGTCAGTTTTAAAAGAGTGCAAAGGTGATAGACCTAATAGTCCCCTAATGTCTCCCTAAAGAGAACCTGTCACCTGCAGTATGCTATCCCATTGGTGGGCTTATCAGGCCCCTTGTGAAAGCAATAAAATTAGATTAAAAACACAAAAACAAATTCTAAAAGCCCTTCGCCCCCACAAACGTGTGCATCTGGTGTACTTGCATACAAAAACGCTGATTGCACCACACATATTAGACATTGCTGCACACGCCGTTGTGAGAGTAATAATTCTAGGGCTATCATTCACTGGCAACTCCTAACTGATATCCTGTATAGGTTTCTAAAGAACAACTCCAGGCTTTTTAAATGAACCTTTGCTGTGGGGCTACCACCGCACTGCAAGGGTTAGGTGCTCGTTTGTGTCTAGGGACAAAAATAACAAAGTTATGCTCACCTGAAGCTTCTTCTTTAAAGCATTGCCTATGCTCATTGTTGGGTATCATCGTTTTTTGACATTGCACTGGTGGGTGCAATTCTTGACATAATTAATATCGATCTACTCGACGCAACCTCATCTCTTATATCTTACAAAAAAAATGGGTTTAGGTGCAATACAATTAAATTGAGTATACTTTAGTGAACATTTGGGTTTCGTAAATAGTTGCGCTCAGTGCTTTTTTCTGGGCAAAAAGGTTCCAGTACTCACTGCTTCAACCATCTTTGTTGTGGGCAGGGACACACAGTGCATGTGCAGTATGTCCCCGCTGCCACAACCAAGATGGCTGCCTACAAAAACCTTCAGGGGAGGTGGCTCTTAGCTGCTGGCAATGAGGTCTACTGTCGGTGGCCATCTTTTTGGCCGCCGACAGAAGACAAGCATCCCTGCGCTAGGTAATGACACTTGTCTTCTTGCGCCATGTCCGTTCACTTGTCGTATGGACACTTGCAGATTTTCTGTACGGCAAGTGTACGGGCATGACGACAGACAAGTGTCATCACTCCGTGCGGGGTGATAACGCTTGTCGCGAGGGCGCCTTTAACCTCCTGCCGTCCGCCCATTAAGAAAAAACGGATGGTCGGCAGACTCGCATTGGCGGCATTTTTTTCCTGCTCGTGCGCGCTCCCTAGCGCGAGCACGGGCAGGAAAGACCCGCTCGTTTTTACAGCCGTTAATGGTTGTTTTACATACAACCGTTCAGCGGCTCTATAGCCGCCAATCGGTTGTATGACGTGATTTTTTCGAGTGCTGCCGATTTTTCGAGTGCCGCCGATTTTTCGAGGGCCATCAATCACTGATAACACTAAACTGATGAGCGGTAAAAGCTTTTAAAGCGTCGCCTATGGCCAATTTTGGGTAATGTAGTTTTTTGAGGTTTTGCGCGCATGCGCAATTTTAAGGCTTGACATGTTTGGTGTCTTTTTACCCGATGTGACCCCTTCTTTTATATTTTACCAAAATATTGGATAATAATAAATGTTTTAGAATTTAATATAGGGGAAATCGTTTTTTGAAAAAATGTCTGTAATTGTTCCTTAACTGCCAGGAGCTCTCTAGATCTGAGCGGGCGTCTTTAGACGTCCGCTCAGACACGCCCCCTTGCACGCTGCTGGGCGCGCGCGAGCGGGAAATGGCCACAATTTAAAAACGGGCAGCGATGCCCGTTAATATACATGCGATCCGCCGGAGGGATCACATAAAATTCTTTTTACACATAAAAAGAATTTTAAAAAAAAATTGTTTTAAAGTCCCCACCCATACATACACGCATGCATACATGCGTTAAAAAATAAAATTTCAATACAGCGTTGCATGACAGAATAAATGTCAGTCAAAATACCGCAGCGCTGTATACGGAAAAATGGCCTGGATGGGAAGGGGGTTTAACACCCCGGACTTCAAGTAGCTAAAAAAATATATTTTATGATTCTATATTGCATAAAAAAATGAAATGGCTGGCGGTAGGTGCCCGTACTGTGTACCGGTGTGTACCGCCAGAAAAAAAAGCCCTGGTTGCGCTAATTGTGTGGCAAAAAATTGTAACTGTCACCATGTTATTATTCTACAGGGTCTCTGCTTTTAGGAAATATATAATTTGGGGGGTTTAAAGTAATATTAAGAACTGAAATGTTAATTTTACCGTGTGCAAAAAAAAAACATGGATGTGGCAGTGAAAAGGTTAAATCAGTGTCACCCGAGTCCGTGGAGGTCACCAATGACAGCCCCGCCCCCTCACTCTCTGTACACTGCCGCTACATTGTTAATTTATTACACCTATTGACTATTCGCTTCTCCTGCGCCCTCTAGCGGCTGTACGCGTGCTGCTTGGTGGGCGGGGTCATCACGCCGCATAACCTTACAACCTCCTTCCACAAGGCCAATAATCGAAACGGAAGATTTCGTTCGGCGGACGTGCTGACGTATACGACTGCTTAGCCAATGGGAGGCTGTGCTGCGTGGATGGTGACAGGTGTCATGGCCGCCTCCTGGAGATGCCGGTCTGAAGTAATGACCGGGCTTTTGTGGAGGACGTGGGCCCCTGCCCGTTGTGGGAGCCGGCGATCGGCGCTGCTGTGGCCCCGGACACGCCTGGGTGTGAGCAGCCGTGCAGCCAGCGGCTCAGTGTGTGTGGAGATTGGAGAGAGGTAATGCATTGACGGGGAGGAAAACACGTGGGGCTCGGAGTCAGGACCTGACTGGGACTGCATACTGCTTGTCCTGTGTGTCATGACAGACAGCCAGCCAGCAGGGTTTCACAGACGTCGTCCTGGGAGGGTCACTTGTGTTCACAAGAAGAAGCATTTACAATTCCTGAACACATGGGAGAGAATGTATCGGCTTCTCTCTTCATTTTGTTCATTTCAGCTGTGAAAATGAAAGAGAGAAGCTGATTGGTTGCCAGGGGCGACGGCTCCAAATTCTGTCTGCTCATTGTGCTAAATCCACAAAGATTTAAAGTAACTGGTGTTATTTTAAACAACAAAAAAGTATATCTGCAAAGATATGTATTAAAGTCTAACTTCCAGCTGAGCTAAAAAAAACAAACAAGCTTTGTTCAGGGCTAGTCTGCAAACTTGCCCCTTTGCAGCCCTTTAACCCCCTTCATGACTGAGCTGCTTTTTAGTTTCTGATGGTTAATGACTGACACATTTTTTTTACATTTTTGCTGTGTGATTCTTCCACGTCAGTAATATGCTTTCTTACAAAGTGCACCCACACATATTATATATTGTTTTTTTTAGAGGACAGATAGGGCTATATATTTATATCACATATGTGTACCTAATGCCTCAGTTAGGACAATTAAAATATAAAACAAAATGAAAAAATGTAAAGAAAACACTTTTTACCCAGTTTTGATTTGTAGTATTTTTTAGAAAAACAGCACAGCTAAAAAAAAATACGATAAATACGTTCATTTATTTGTCCATTATTTGGAAACACCTCACATCCCTAGGATTTTAGAAAATTTTCTGTACTTCTCGTCCTAAAACTAAAACCTAACATTTTAATCTTTTTTTTTTTTCCCTCTAAAAGTGGTCACCTGGCATACAGTGTCACACTTAGTGCCAGCGACACACTTTGAACATCACTGTCATGAAGAGGTTACATTTTCAAAAAAAGATAACCCCTTAGGACGAAAAACATCTGCAGCTCAGCTACAGATTTTCATTGTAATGGGTTCATTTTTATATTGCTGATAGTATAAAAATATATTTAAATATATCAATTTTATTTGTTACATTTATTTTACACTTTTTCACAATTCTTGTTAAATATGTTTTACATTTGTATTTAATTATATCAAGCAGTCATTCATCTCACTATTACTGCTTGATAATTTGAATACATTTTTGGTTATTATTAGGCTGCTTCAAACTTAAGAACAGCCAATAATAACCTTAGTGACCCGGACCCGTCACTGAAGGCTTTCTGATCGTTCAACAACGCAACATTCTTTCAGCATAAGAAACATGTAGCTAAATGTTTCTATTGCTGAAAGTTTAGGGGGAAAAAAAGCCGGTATATATATTGGGACTTCCTGATCTATACCTGCTGTCAGTGACGGCTAGAGCTGTAAATATTGCTCTGTTTTCACTGTCAGACACCCGATTCCTCCCCACTGACGCCGCCCGTGGGTCACTGTGCCTCCCCACTGACGCCGCCCGTGGGTCACTGTGCCTCCCCACTGACGCCGCCCGTGGGTCACTGTGCCTCCCCACTGACGCCGCCCGTGGGTCACTGTGCCTCCCCACTGACGCCGCCCTTGGGTCACTGTGCCTCCCCACTGACGCCGCCCGTGGGTCTGCAGGTAATATTTTGTTTCACCCCCAACCATTGTTTACTACCGCTGACATTGCGCTATTTCCTACACCCACTGGCCATAGAGTGGTCCCTGTAAAGGAGAGTGAACTGGCCATTTGTTTATAAGGGTTCAGGACCCCTGGTCTAGGGGGTGGTCTGTCTCACTAGAACAAAGTGTTAAGGATGTTCCCTGCACTCGCCTCTCTCTCTCTCTCTAGAAGTCCGCGTCTCCTACTTTCCTTCTATGCTGTGCTGCACCCCCAGTCAAACTCTTCACTTCTGGGAGTATTTAATTTTATATATATATAATACAGGACACTCAAATATGTTAAAGCTGAAATAAACTTTTAATTAATTTTCCTGAGTCTTGCTATTAAAGTCTCTAGCTTACACTTCAATATTGCACTGATGCTGCTGATGCATACAGAGCCATACCTATTGAGCCGGTGAAAGTTTCATATTCTTGAAACACTTGATTCTGCTCCAAAATAAGCTTGTGTACTTCTAAGAGCTACAAACGTTTTGTAGCTCTTAGAAGTAAGCAACAGAATGAACATAAGGGGGCATTCTTCCTTACACTGACCACCCATATAAGGGGGCATTTTTCCTTACACTGACCACCCATATACGGGGGCATTCTTCCTTACACTGACCACCCATATAAGGGGGCATTCTTCCTTACACTGATCACCCATATAAGGGGGCATTCTTCCTTACACTGACCACCCATATAAGGGGCATTCTTCCTTACACTGACCACCCATATAAGGGGCATTCTTCCTTACACTGACCACCCATATAAGGGGGCATTGGTGCATTCTTCCTTACACTGACCACCCATATAAGGGGGCATTCGTCCTTACACTGACAACCCATATAAGGGGGCATTCGTCCTTACACTGACCACCAATACAAGGGGGCCTTCATCCTTTTACTGACCACTGATACAAGGGGGCCTTCATCCTTTTACTGACCACCGATACAAGAGGGCCTTAATCCTTGCGCTGACCATCAACATAAGGGGGCCTTAATCCTTGCGCTGACCACCAACATAAGGGGGTCTTCATCCTTGTGCTGACCACCAACATAAGGGGGCCTTCATCCTTGCGCTGACCACCAACATAAGGGGGCCTTCATCCTTGCGCTGACCACCAACATAAGGGGGCCTTCATCCTTGCGCTGACCACCAACATAAGGGGGCCTTCATCCTTGCGCTGACCATCAACATAAGAGGGCCTTCATCCTTGCGCTGACCACCAACATAAAGGGGCCTTCATCCTTGTGCTGACCACCAACATAAGGAGGCCTTCATCCTTGAGCTGACCACCAACATAAGGGGGCCTTCTAAAGATGGTGGAGGGAATTTATCAAAACTGGAGCAGATGGAATCATATAATCAGATGTATATATAATCATAATTAGATGTACTCATTTACTTTGTGTAGATTTCCTCTCACTCCCGGTTGTGTCCGTAGGACACAGAAGTTAAGGGGGCCTTCATCCTTTTACTGACCACCAATACTAGAGGCCCTTCATCCTTTTACTGACCACCAACACAAGGGGGCCTTCATCCGTGCGCTGCCCACCAACATAGTGGGCCTTCATCCTTGCGCTGACCACCAACATAAAGGGGCCTTCATCCTTTTACTGACCACCAACACAAGGGGGCCTTCATCCGTGCGCTACCCACCAACATAGTGGGCCTTCATCCTTGCGCTGACCACCAACATAAAGGGGCCTTCATCCTTGCGCTGACCACCAACATAAGGGGGCCTTTATCCTTGCGGCTACCACCAACATAAGGAGGCCTTCATCCTTGTGCTGACCACCAACATAAAGGGGCCTTCATCCTTGTGCTGACCACCAACATAAGGAGGCCTTCATCCTTGTGCTGACCACCAACATAAGGGAGCCTTCATACTTGCGCTGACCACTAATCTCGAGGTGGGGGGCTTCATCCATACAATGACCATCAACAAAAAAAAAGTACTTTTTTTTTTTAACAGTCCGCAGAAGAAAAGAAAAAAGCGTGAGCTTCTCCTACCAATTCATATCAGACCCTTTCGGTCTGGCAGGAATGTTTGGAGGGACCCCAAGTTTAAAAAAAAAAAAGCGTGTGGGTTCCCCCCAAAAGCCATACCGAGTCCTTTAGCTCTGGTAGGAATTTTAAAGGGGAGCACCACACCAAAAAATGGGGGGGGGGGGGGACATGGGTTCCCCCCAAAATTCATACCAGACCCTCGATCCGAGCACAGGCAGTACAAGTACCCCTTACTCATTCACAAGGGGGGGTGAGGGAGGCATCTCTGTGCCCCCTTAATTAAGCCAGGATCCTGCAGTCAAGGATTTGTGGCCCAATGACCTTTCCCAGAAGTGGTGATCCTTTGGTAGGCCATTTATACAGTTCTTTTTATTGGCCTCCACATAGCAACTATACACAATGGAGCCATATATAATGATAATTCCTGATTCTGATATATCTACCTGTATGCTTTTGGATTATCAGAGGAAACACACATGAGCAAAGAAAGTTCTTAAAAATGACATTCAGCTCTTTGTGATCAAAATCAAACCAAGTTGCAGCCAAAGACCTTTGTGCCATCATTGTACAACTGTATGCTTACATGTACATCTTTTCTTTTCTTTACAGAAAGATGGAAATTGCTTCTGGCAAACTTGCTCGCTTTGCAGATGGATGCGCTGTAGTGAAGGTAACTTTTGAATGCTTCTAAAGATGGTGGAGGGAATTCATCAAAACTGGAGCAGATGGAATCATAATCGGATGTATATATAATCATAATTAGATGTACTCATTTACTTTGTGTAGATTTCCTCTCACTCCCGGTTGTGTCTGTATTACAGAGAAGTTAAGGGATATTATGTCCCTCCTATGGGACACAGATGGTAAAAAAAAAAACAGGGGTTCTAATCATTCTCTAGTCTATCCCAAAAAAAATGATATATATAATTATATTTGGGCTTTATATATGTTGAATCATTCTGTATGCATGTATGTCTAAATAAAAAAATAAAAACGCTATTATGTTTTCATTTTTTTTTTTAAGCTAGGTGACTCTCTGCAGTGTCAGTTTTTTTTCACCTGTAGTGGGCAGTGCAGGAAGCATTTAAACTGGCGTGTTCTAGTAAATCAGGGATGCTTTGATTAGGGTCAAGTGGTCAGGACCATTTAGAATATGTTTATTTATAAATCCCAACTTCAGGCACCTTCGTTTTTTTTTTTTTAGACCTTTGGCATACTGCAAAATGTTTACCTCTGCTGCTGTTTCTTTTGAACTGTACTGTCTACTGTAAGCCATGTTCAGCTGCTTTAGAAAAGTACAGAAGGAGCCACACTCCGGCTCTTCACTGCATCGGAGCAGTGTCTATGGTTGCCTTCTTCCCCACCGTGTGCTTTGCCATTCACGAAGATAAGCTACACATGTGGTGGCATGCAGTGGTAATCATTCTGAAGGGTGTAAGTGCTTAAAAAAAAAAAAATTTGCAAGGTGGTGGGATTTAAATCTAAGCTGGAGAAGTGAATTGCTGCATATAGCTGAATATCTTTTGCTGATCTTGTACCTGGCAGACTGTACTGAGTGCTATCCTGAATGGACCCTGGAATCACATTTACTTGAACCTGCCATGAAAGCTGTATCGACTGTGAAGTTTAGGTTTGCTGTAAAGTAGTTACAAGCCCCATTTCTTGACAATCTTTTTCCACACAGGTAGACTACAGGCAAAAAGCTGCAGCTGCAGGAAGGATCCCGACAAATCATCTACGAAGAGAACTCGGCTCAACACCTCATGAAATTCTTACCAGCAGAATAATTGGTACCTTGTTTGCTTTGTTTTGATTTTTTTTCTGTGTAGCACATCCTTGCCCCGTAAAAACACAGCTGACATCGGTCCTTCCCCCCGTAAAAACACAGCTGACATCGGTCCTTGCCCCGTAAAAACACAGCTGACATCGGTCCTTGCCCCGTAAAAACACAGCTGACATCGGTAAGAACACGGGCACCCGTCCCTGCCCCATTAGAACACGGGCACCCGTCCATGCCCCATTGGATCTAAGAGTCTATTATCTGTTACACACTAATACAATCTCCCACACTTATGCTAGAGCCATGTTTACTGTAATTATTTTTCAGATGGTTTTGAGGGTATGTCCACCCTATATGTGGTGACCTGTGTTTTTTTTCTTGTGCAGACACCAAGCAATTTTTTTCTATGTGCCCTTTTGACACTAAAACACTGTTGTGCGCTGCAGAAAAATGCAGACATGCACACTTGATGGCATTGGAGGTCACCACTAATGCCTTCTGTTTGGAGGCCTGAATGGAGTGTACACTTTGTACATGCTCAATAAAGTTAAACCCCCCCCCCCCCAACCTTTCCTTTTGCATCTCACATGGACACTAGCCTGCTCACTAATGCACAGCATTTTAGGGTGTGGGCTAGTGTGAAAGACCCCTAAGAAATCAAACTGGGTATGTCCTTGCAAAATATGCTCTGATTGGGTCTTTTTGACATCAGTATTAAGGGACATTTACAGGTGTATCTGAGGTATATCACATTAGGTACACTATAGGACACATTGACCTCTTTAATGCACATTAGTCGTGTGTTTAAAGTTTAAAGCAGAACTCCAGCCAAAAATAAGATAAAAATTAATATCATATTCAAAGATAAAATAAGAAAATAGCTTATCTGTAGCATCCACCTCCAATTTAACACTAGATTCCCTTAGTCTGGTAGCCAGCATGATCAGCCCACTACTTCTGATCCCTTGTCATAGTGGACCCACCACAGCCTGTGGCTGGACAGTGAAAGGAGAAGCAGCACAGTGATGAGCTCATCTCTCTCAATCTGTATTCTCCTCCTATCAGCATGCTCCTTGTGAAAACATGAACTGATTGGATTATTGTACATCTTCTTCCTCTCACGCTTAAGCCCTACTGTACAGGGACTACAAGAGGCAACTACCAGGTCAAATTCAGGTACTTGTATTTAAAGAATACATTTAATGGTGTATTAATGGTTTTGGAGCTGAATTATTTGCGCCTATCTGCTTCGAGTTCGGGGATTTTTACGCATTTGCCTTGGTTTCGGTGGGCTGCTTGATGCATTTAAAGGAGAACTATGAGGTGAGTAATTTTCAACCTCATAGTTCGAGCCAACGTGTGACAATGAAACTGTCACACGTCGCCTCAATAGATCGGGAAGTGAGTGATCACAAACCGTCGCTCACTCCTCGATCATCTCCCTGCAGAGAGCCGTGACTGTCACTCATGGCTCCCTGCAGGGATTCTCCCTTCCCCGCTCTGATCCTGCAGCCCTGACTGGCGGAACGGACGGGGGAGGGGGCGGGTACAGCTGACTCTCCCTTTTACATAGGCAGAGCCAACTGTCACTCACGCAGCTGGGTGGATCGACAGTAATGTCGGGATCCGTCCCGGCTGTGGCGGTCTCTGTATACTGCGAGCTATAGCTCGCGATATACTGAGCTTTGGGTCACGGGAGGACACTAGTATATGTCCTCCCGTGATCCTTAGGAAAACTATGGGGAAAAACACTTACCCCATAGTTCTCCATTAAACAGCCAAAAATGCCCTAATTTTTATGTACCAGGCTTCAGCACATAGATGTGAGTATGCCACTTAGTAATGACAGAGATTTAATGAATGTAAATGAGCTAGTGTACATTTTGGATGTATCTAGAAATTCATTCACAAATATACAGCTGGTATTATAATTCACAAGAAAAGGAAAAGAAAAAAAAAAGAGTTCAGACTTTGCTGGCTGTATGCTTGTTCCAAGTAAATGACAGTATGTAGTGAATTTAGAACTGGCAATGATGATTGCAATTTTGCTTTATGACTTTCGCATGAATTAATACCATTGCATTAAGGAAAAAAAATATATAAAATAAATAAAATGTTCTACTTGCTACATTTTGTATGTTGTAAGATGCACCAAACCTAATGCACAAAAATACAAGTCCTTTTTAAAAAAAATTAAAAAAACACGCTCAGCTGTAACGCATTTATGTGTAGTAGTAACCTCATAGTAATGAATAAGACTTCTACTTAAGTATGCATGTTCATTTAGGAAAATAATGCCTTAATGAGCCCTAGCAGCATTTATATCCATGCAATATGATTTCCTCTTGTCTTTCATTGTGAAGAAATGTCCCGTCCTGTCTTTTTTGTGGGCTGTGGATGTTGTGCAGCAGCTTTGGTAATCGGAGCAATGTTTTATTTTCAGATCGGTCAATCCGTCCCATGTTTCCAAATGGCTACTTTTATGATACGCAGGTTAGTTTTATGCTTTTTTAAAATAAACACTTTAATATACATATTTTAATAGCTGTATAAAGTTATTTAGATGCTGTGAATAAATGTCATCATGCAGTTTCTATATTTATTTTCCTCTACAGATCATCTGTAATTTATTGGCGGTGGATGGTATTAATGAACCTGATATATTGGCCATAAACGGAGGTAATCCTGGTTTCTCTATTGTGATATTTGTGTTCCTTTTTACCTAAATGACAATATCGTTAAAAGATTTTCAGGAACTGTTCTTGCCATTGTTGATCTGAACTCCAGTCCTTGGAGTTTTGGCGGTGTGCCTCTGCCATGTGGCTGCTTTAGGGCTCGTGCATATGGCCTTATAAAAATGGACCACAAAACAAAGATCCCACCAGCGTAAACATTTGCAGTAACCCCGAAACACCTCTCAATATAGCTGTATACAAACTGCAACTCCCGATTAGCTGGTATACTACAGAATATATTGCAAAAAATATCTTAGTTGCCAACACTACAACATATCATTTCTGTTACTGTAGGTATGTAGATGTATTGGGTTGTTGAAGCAAGAAATGCAGCAGCATGGGCATCCTTGTATTTATATTCTCTCAGATCTCCTGCTCCCATCTTTTGGATCACTGCATTTCGTTAAAAAAGCTGTTCACAGCTAAGATATTTTTTTACAATACATGCTGTACTTTTCTTTAGCAGATACATGTATATCTGAATACAAGGAGCTGTTTTGGGGTGGCCCCATATCTCTGGCCTGTTGTCTTTCTTTTGGGGCCCACAGGCCACAGTGGTCTGGCGGGAATCGAATACACCTAGAATATACACATGACTAGGTGATAGTATGTGGGTGGCGTCGATTATCAGTGTTTTAACATTACAATACAGCTTTTCTAGTTTGGGTATGCAGCCTCTTCATGCTAAATTTGGTGAAAAATGTATAGCATTTCCTTAGTTGTCTTCCAAGACAGCACATGAAAGAGAGAGACACCTCCTTCAGCAGGAACAGGAATCGCAATCCCAAAAACACTTTATAAGAAAGTCCTCTGCCGGACTGATCAGAATTTGTGTCTTCTCCTCCAGATGGAAATGCCTGTTTTAGCAACTCAGGGAAGCAGGCTCATGGAGGTTCTGTCCCCTTCCATCTTCTTTCCTGCTTACCGCCTTTGTTGCTGGTCTCTGTGGCAGATGAGCAGTGCCGTCTATCCCCCTTTAAGCCCACCCTCCTCCCGGGGCTCCCTTCTCCACTACATGTTCAATGAGATCCATGACTTCCTCAGAATCTGCCTCCTTGTAGGCAACATGAACTTCATTGACAGTTTTCCAGTGCTCCCCCTTGACCAAGGACACCAGGCTTTACTTCTGGCAGGGGCAGAGCATGGGTACTGGCTTAGGGGCTTTGAGTTTCGGCCTTTGGGATGCAGGGGGAAGGGGTTGGGCTCTTTGCCAACCACTTCCAGTTTCTGGCATGGAGAGTACAGGTGCCAGAATCATTAGCACTTTAAATGATAGGTTACTCTTCTGTGCCCTCTGCATCATGAATAAAGGCAAACTAGTAGCGTTGGGGATCGTAGGCAGCGCTTGCACCATCTCTTTGCGGGTAAGTGGAGGCATCATTAATCACGGCCTCTTACCTGTTGTGCTGTATTAAAGGATAACTATGGGGAGAATGAAACACACCCATAGTTAGAACCGACGTGGGACACTGCAGCTGTCATACATCGGCTCTTTTGATCGAGAACTGAGTGAGCCCAAACTGCTGATCGCTCAGTTCATGATCTTCCCCCTACAGAGAGTAGTGACTGTCAGTCACTGTTCCCTGCAGGGACTCCCCACTCCTGTCTCTGTTCCTTCAGTGCTGACTGGAGGGACAGACCGGGGAGGGGGCGGACACAGCTTTCAATCAGGCAGCGGCCACAGCTATATGCTGAGTTTTGGGTCACAGGAGAACATTAGTAAATGTCCTGTGACGCTAAAGAAAACTATGGCCAAAAAAGGTTTGGCCATAGTTCTCTTTTTAAAGCTCTTTTCTCTCACATTAATTCCTGCTGGATTTATAGACCTTTACTGCAGCCCCTTGTAGTCCATTCTGTACACAGTTGGCTTTTAATTGTTGTCACCATGGTGTTTTTCCATTGCAGTCTTATGGCGCATGGTGTTTCCGCTTTTGTTTCCAGACCCATGCTCCAAATAAGTCTAAACATCCTCCATGTCGGAAATGTTTACAGAAGTTAGTGTGTGGAGAATATGCTTCTGCTTGCAAGACATTGCTATCTAGAGTGGAGGTTTATCCAACTTTTTAAAAAATGACATCCTTCCTCTTTGACCTTAAACCCCAAAGCCAACCAAGTCTTGTGCTGCCTGCTTTCATGACCTCAACTGTAGTAAGGAATCAGTGAGCATAGTGATGCCAGTGTCCTGGCGGAAGGGGCAACATAGGACATGGATACTAAATCTTTTAAGGTTTAACCACCTCCCTACTGTCATTTTGCAAATAACCAGTGTAGAGGTGAACATCTATTTCTCCAGCGGCCAGTGCGCCCATTAATGACTGTGAACTGAGCCATCGTTGTATGGCTGAAATGACACACACACTGTGCAGAGCCAATCCAAGTGGCCCTGTGCTAGGGATCGAACGATTTATTGGATCTACCTATAACCTCGGCCAGTATTCCTTAATTTTTTTTATTATCGGTATCGGCTAAATGTACTGATTTTATTACTGACCATAAACACTGTGCGAATTTCACACAATGAAACTCACTCAGTGGGTGCCGCTGTCTGGCTGACATCTCTAGATCAGCTGATCAAAGGAGCCGGTCAGAAAATCTATATAGGAACAGAGCTGGCAGCCATTGAGCTGTCAGCCCTGTTTGAGTATTCTCACAGTGACCACTGTCCGAATACAAAAAAAACAGCAGATAGCAGGGGAAGCAATAGCCAGCCTGCTATACCAGTGCTTCTTAAACTGTGGGTCGCGACCACATATGGGGTCCCGCAAGAGAACAGGGGGGGTCGCGATCTGAGTCCCCGGCCAGGACCGCCATCACCGCTAGGGGGAGAGAGACACTGACCGACGCTAGGGGTAAAGAGGGGAGAGACACCGTCCGACGCTGGGGTCCCTTAAAAATTTTCTCGGCCTAAAAGGGGTCACGAGTGGAGAAAGTTTAAGAAGGCCTGTGCTATACCATAAACAGAATATCGGTCGTTATTGGTTCTGAAAAATCCATATCAGCCGACCCCGACTCTGTGATCACTGTGATGACCAATTTAAACAGTGATGTTGATCACAAATGTGAACAGTACTACTGTTTACCTTGCAGAGCCCTTCCCTTCCTCTCAATGTTTCTTTATTTCCAAAATATGGCAAAAAAATAAGATCACCTTGGGGTATCTGCCTTCTGAAAAGGGAATATTGGGGAATATTCTGTTCATTTTATTAATGGAAACGGGGTTTTTTTTTTTTTTTTTAAAGACAGTGGTTATTAAATATCAGCAAAATACTAATATTTAGATCATCTTTATCTAAAAAAAAAAAGATATAAATTGAATTTGGGTACCGTGTTCCATAACAGAGTAATTGTCAAACTATCACAGCACTGAAAACTGACCTGGTAATGAAAGGAGAAAGTTTAAACACTTGATTATCAGACAGGCTGGTACTCAAGTGGTTAAACTTTCCATAGAAGATGTGGATGACCTTTTTAATGGCACTTGAGATTCAGTGTCATGATTTTCCAGTCAACAATATGCGCTCTCGGAATCCATGAAACCATGAATTGTTGTAATTAGTTGCTGCTTGGCTGTGTTTGCCTCACAGGCGTTTGGCCTTCCTGACTGCACTGGTCACATCCTCCAGGCTGTTAGTACCACCCGGAGCTTGCAGCAATTTCACCTCTACTTTGCCTCAGACTCCTTTTATTCCCATTAGATCAGGGATTGTTAAGGTTGATTTTATAAAGCTTCTTGGCCCACAGTGAGGGCCATATTAGCTGGAATGCTATGGCCTTCTCTCACTAGGGAATGGGCACTGTAAGGCCACTTTTATATACACCACAGAGGCAGTGTGAGGTTACATGCAGAGATATTGCCTTATACCTGCACTAGAATGGAAATCTGTCTCTTACGGTATATCTGCAGCTTTAGCATAGGTCTGTTTTTGTTTTTGTTTTTCTTTCAGGCCTAGGGATTTGAGTTTTACTTTTGCATCTAATTGCTTATGTAAGGTAACCAGTTTTGTTCATGTTATCATGCATCGCGTGTCACATTATGTCTGCATGTGACTCATTTGCTTACACTCTTGCCAGAACCTCAGGTATGTTTTAGGTCTGATTTGGAAGATGTACTTTTTTGTTTTGTTTCTACCAGTGTTCTATTATGCATCCCCCTGCTGTATTCAGCCTCCGCCTACTCCACCTGTAGCCTCCCAGGGTTGCAGCATAGGTCTCGTGTACATATACTTCAAGTATTATGTTTCAAGTTCAAATCACAAGGCTTATGTTGCATTCATATATAGTGATGTAGGTTGTGAGTGGTCGCTGTGCATGTGCTTCTGCAGCAGACCCCACTGTCCTATGTTCTAATATAGTGTATGGGATATATTTCTCACAAGTCAGCACATTCATGTTCTGGTGAGGTACAATTTCAGCCCGCACTTTAAACTTCATAAAGGGATTTCTACATTCTTATCTGTCATATGCAGAAGATGCTCATGGCTGTATGCAATAAGAGTTAAACAAATGTCTTAATAAATTCCTGAAAGAACAACTCGGGGGCAAAACTTTTATTAACCCTCGCACTGCAAGGGTTAACGGCTTGTTTTCATGTAGGTGCTAAAATAAAAAAAAGTTATGCTCACCTCATATTGTAAATACAATTATCAGTAAGTCTAACTCCATTTTTATTCTTTCTCAGGACTTACCATCCCTATATAGAGGGGGTTGTGTATGTAAATATAAACAAAATAAGTTTCACAATATTGTACCCAGAGGGCTCCAGTCATTACTAATGGTTGGGACAACCTTGAGTCAATGTCAGTGTTTAAAGTGGCACTAAACTCAGGAGTTAAATCTTAAAAACGCATTCATGCACCTTAACTATTAACTAAAATCTATCTTATTTGTGTATCACTGGGATGTAGATCCTCAAATCATCTCTGTATTTGTGCTGACACTGTCCTTCCTTCTGGAGGGTGGCTACTTTTGTTCCCCATGGTTCCTGTGTGTGTTGAAAAGTAGCCACCGCTCCAAGCTCGCTCACATGATGGACTACAATCTCATATTTAGTTTAGTCAATTGTATTGGGATTGTAGTCTATCACAGGAGGGGGCTTGGAGAGGTGGCTACTTTACAACACACAGCGGGACCATGGGGAACAAAAGTAGCCACCCTTCAGAAGGAAGGACAGTGTCGGCACCAATTCAGAGATGATTTGAGGATCTACAGCTGAGTGATACACAAATAAGATATATTTTTGTTAATAGTTAAGATACTTAAATGCGTTTTTAAGATTGAACTCCTGAGTTTAGTGTAACTTTAAGACTGGAACAAATTCTTGTTTACAGATTAATCTAAACTGGAAGTTTTAAGTTTACAGTGGGAGAGATTTAGCAGCAGCAAAGTCAGTCAGGGTAGTGGAAATATTCATCTATTCTTGAGTTGGTGAATTGCACACGACTTATTACCAGGTTGACTAAAGAAAGATGCTATTCAGCACAGGTGCCCTGGCCTAAAGTTGTGTTTGGTTATACCTGCGTGTACATATACATATGTGCAGTATTCAAAAGACCAGCTTAGTTTCAGGATCTTACAGACTTTGCAGTACATATGTATGGCCACATAACAGCTTGGTTTCTGAAAATATCTGCTGAATATTCTTGATGTTGTTTCTTATTTATGAACTATATTTTGTGAGCCTTAATAATGTTTTCCCCTTTCAGCTTCTACTGCACTTGCACTGTCAGACATACCATGGAATGGACCTGTTGGTAAGTGATAGGGTATACCAGTTATTACACACTGTTTAGAACTACAACATTCAGTGCATTTTTGTTTAGGAGGTGACATTCTTTCTTGTTCCTCCAAGTATTATAAAGTTGTTTCATTCTTTTTCTTACTGGAGGTGAGATGTTAAACTGTTAAAGGGTATCTATGGTCAAAAAGTAAAAATAAATCTATAATTCTATACCTCAATACTAATAACCATATCGATCTAGAAGTTTAACTTATTGAAATTGCCAATAGGATGTACAGTACTTCCTCAATGCAGTGACAGTTTCACTCACCCCTGTGAATATGCACTGTAACTAAGCCTGTCGTCTGAGCTAAAACTCAACACTCGAACTTTCCACAATGTAACCTCGTAATTGCTTGCTAAAAGCAATGTATGGTGGGATATGTAGTTTTGAAGAAGCAGGGAAAGAGGCACAAAGCAGACTGGGAATCCAGAAAGTTGTTTAAAAGGAATAGGTAGATGGAAGGCAGCACTCGCTTCATGAAAGGGTTTTTTTTTTAGCTATGTTTTGATTGCATTATAAAAAAACAACTCTAGTATGTATTCCTACTACAATGCTGATGTTATAAGACGATAGTACATGCTGGGACTTTACAACTCCTTTAACCCTAAACAAAGGCCGTTCTTTTTGTCCGGCATATGATTTATTTGCACAGCTAAGAACACACAGAATCAGTGTGTATGAAACTATACATTAGGTTAGTATGTTGGAACAATATTTGGAACATGCTCAGTAAGGTACAATGTTATAAAAAAGAATGTTCCAGGGCATGCGTCTGCTGTGATAAAGGAGAGTTAAAGTATCCTAAAGGAGAACTATTCGGTAAGTGTTTTTCCCCATAGTTCTCCTAAGGGTCACAGGGGGACACAAACTAGCGTCCTCCCGTGACCCAAAGCTCAGTATACCGCGAGATACAGCTCGCGGTATACCGAGACCGCCACAGCCAGGACAGATCCTGACATTACTGTCGAGAGCCACCCAGCTGCGTGATTGACAGCTGGCTCTGCCTATCTAGAGGCAGAGCCAGCTGTACCCGCCTCCTCCCCCGTCCATTCTGCCAGTCAGCGCTGGAGGAGCGGGGAGGGGGAGAATCCCTGCAGGGAGCCGTGAGTGACAGTCACGGCTCTCTGCAGGGACATGATCGAGAAGTGAGCGTTATGTGTTCGCTCACTTCCCGATCTATTGAGCCGACGTGTGACAACTATGAGGTTGGGTGAAAATCACTCACCTCATAGTTCTCCTTTTTTAAAGACAATTTTTTTTTGGGACAGAGTAAAGAAGTGTTTTAACCCATGGCAGGGACAGGAAATATTATAAGAGGGGATTTCTTTTAGTACCTTTTTGTCTCCAGGACAGAAAGTGAATGGAAATAGCCCCCAGGGGAACACAGACCACATAAAAAAAAACCGATGGGTTTTAAGTATAGTTTGGGCTATAGATGCACTTTACAAATGGGAGGTTGCGGTTGCTTCTACTTTAGTGTAAAGGTCTCCCTTTCTAGTGCTTTTTAGATAAATGAAGTCTGGTTTTTACACAGAAACAGTTACATGGCTTATTTACTCTGCTTGTCGGATATCTATCTATCTAACCATCTATCTATCCTTCCTTAACACACACACACACACACACACACACACTCCAAAATGGTCACTCCCCAAAGCCACCTTAGTAAATATTTTATGTACTGTATATATTGATTATATATAAAATCTAAATTCAACATAGAAATAATTTGCTCATACTTGAGGGCTCATTCACACAAGATGTGTTGCGATACGTTTTGCAATAGATGCTTAGGGAAGGGCACTGAAAAATGAATGGGTGTGCATGGGGCTAGTTCACTCCACTCCGTTCCGTCGCGCTGGACTGAAAAAAAGAACATTCACTACTTTGTTTCAGCGTAGCGCAGTGTATCTGGTATGAACTATCCCCATTCACACCCATTCATTTTTCGGTGCCCTTCTGTTTGCATCTGCTGAAAAACTAATCGCAACGCAACCGATCAGAAGGAAATTGTAAGGTACAATTGCAAGTCAAGGGACCCTCCGTTGACTTGTGATTTCCTTCCGATTTTGGTGTGAACAGGCCCTTAGTCTTCCCATTGATATTCAAATAATCTAATCGCTCACTGGCTGAAACTGTAGCTCTAGCTATAATTGGACTGTGTGCTGGTATAGAAAGTAGATTGTTCTAGTATGTTTTTCCTCTTTCAGGTGCCGTTAGAATTGGTCTGGTTGAAGGAAGTTTTATTGTAAATCCTACCAGAAAACAGATGGCATCTAGTTTATTAAACTTGGTTGTCACTGGGGGCCTGCAAAGTCAAGTAGGTAAGCACAGAATATTGAGTTTTTCCTCCCCATTGTCCCTCTTTGCTTACTAAGGCTTTCATTTTGAACCAGTCTGATTTCATTCTGTTGTTGAGATGCCCAGCTCAGTAGTGGCCTCTATTATTAAATGGAGAGCGGGATGTATTTTTTCCTCGAACAAACCAAATTTTAACAGCGACTGTGGTCTTCCTTAGGAGAAACTCCATTTATTCCAACATCAAATGTTAGAATCAAAGGACAAACGTCAATCTTTGATGGCATTTTGGAATGTTCTGACAATATTTTTTGTGTGAACTTCAAGGGAAAATGTAGAGGATATATTGGTTTTATGCCTGCGCCAGCAGGTTATGGCTCTCTCCTCTTCTCCCTGATGCCCCAGGCTGTGAATGGTGCCTCAGCGTCGTCATGTACAATGCAAGGCTATTGGCTATGCATTGTATGTGGAGGAGGCAGGGCTGCGACGATGGCTGAGAGTGCCTTAAAGAAGAGCTTTTGTGGGACTGGTTGCCCTGATGGAGGGAGCCTGCTGGGACTAGGAATAGAATAAGTTTTACTCTTTAGTCCTCATATTACATAGATTTGAGAGCTCTAAAGCTGATTGTACAGAGATTGTATGGTCAGATTGTAACATGTATGGCAAGCCTTACAGCCTCTTTACAAATTAATACTCCCTCTGCTGACTACTGAGGGCTGCCCAAGTAGTACCAAAGAGCCATGGGGTGGGCACCAGAGTGTTAGAGCGTGTCCTTGCCATTTACTGACTGCCTCTTTCTTCTATTGCAGTAATGCTTGAAGCTGCAGCGGAAAATGTGTTGCAACAGGATTTTTGTCATGCTGTGAAAATGGGAATCAAACAAACGAATCAAATAATTCAGAGTATACAACAGTTAGTCAAGGAACATGGAAAGCCAAAGCGCACTGTACAGAAGATGTTCACACCTTCCGAAGAGATTGTCGAAATTGCAAGAAGGTGAGCTGAAACCAGCACTGATAAAATAACGTAGGCTGCCTTTGTTGGATCCACCTTTAGAATTTTTGAGTTGCCTGGCTGTTATGTTGATGCAAAGCCGTCCGTTTGGGTGATAAGTGTTGACCATTCATGCAAAAAAAAGCCGTCCGTTTGGGTGATAAGTGTTGACTGGCAAGTGTTGGCCAGTGAAGTCAGTCTTCACTGGCTTAATGCTTGTTTCAGGTCAATGACTTAAGACCAGAGGCAGCCGGAAATATAACCTAGGCAGAAGGTCATCGGCAATTATCGTCATTCTACAGGATGTATATAGTGGCAACAGTTTGCATAACACTTTACAAAATGGAGGGAGACAGTATAGTTACAATACAATTTCAATACAGGAAAGTTAGGAGGGCCCTGCTCGTGAGTGCTTACAATCTAGTAGGAGGGGCAAGCGACACAAAAAGTAATAATTATGTAGATTGAGTTAGTGGAAGAAGTAAAGGGACTGCAATTGGCGCATCTGAGTAGAATTGTTAATAAATTGAAAAATCACCAGGATGGGCTTTAACAATCAGTCTCTGTATAGCAGTAGGTTTATTTATTGAAGAGGAGTCTTAGGATTTATCTTCTTTTTTTTCCCCCATGGCCTTCAATGTTAAAATGGACTGTAACCTTTCCAAGTGGCTGGAGCTGGCCCTCAAAGTTTTTATATCAAAGGCGTTGCATGGACGTGCCAATTATGTGATAGCTAGCATCATACCACCAGCATAGGCAACATTGCTCTGCAGTGCAGTCCCCCTCCCCCCGACATATTGCAGATACAGAGCTGCATAAATTACAGTTTTTGTGGCTGTGTTTTCCTTTGATATGACCATGATCCTCAGGTTAAAAAGTTGAAATACCCCTGGAAGAAGAATTTAAAGCAACTGCAAAATATAAAATCTATCCTTGCAGCATGCCATCTCCTGCATATAACGCCGAGCTTCAGGGCACTGAGGAGAGCGAGAGATGCCACTCAAGCAGTACATTGCTCTGGTCCCATCATCCACCCCTTCTCATTATTCTCCATTCACAAAATGTCTTGATTTTTTTTTTTTTTTAAAGAATACAAGACATTCTGTGATTAGAGGAGGGGTGGGGATGTGACATCTTAATCACACAATGTCAAAATACAAGATATTTTGTGAATGGAGAATAGTGAGGAGAGGCGGGTGATAGGAGTGATGTACATCTCGGAACGCATCTCTCCCTCTCTTCAGTGCCTGGAAATTTGGCATCATGTGCATGGGGACAGCGTGCTGCAAGGTAAGATTTTTATACTTTGCAACAGCCCTCGACACATAACACCTGGCTTTAATGATAAATTACACACCCAGTGCAGTGTGTAAATGATCATTTTGAGTGTGGCTTTAACTGCATATTTATTTGCCTTGCCCTCAATTCAGTGGCCAAATTTGACAGTCTAGCAAGGAGGAGGATGTGTAGTGTTACTCTAGGGGGCTGATAACAAGCTTTTCCAATGACTAAATGCTCATCATTGTACAGGAAGATAATAAGTTGTGGGAAATGGTTATTATTATACAGGATTTATATAGCGCCAACAGTTTGTGCAGCGCTTTTACAATATAAAAAAGATATTAGTTACAATACAAGTACCATACAAGACAAGGTGGTAAGGAGGGCCCTACATGTGAGGGCCTACAATCTAAATGAATGTATAATGGGGTTGATCCTTCCCCTCACATCAATGAAAAGGGGGAAAGAAGGTGTTGACCACAGGGGGACTGTTTTTGTCTATTGGGTTAATTGCACAGGAAACACTGACTTGTCCTAATACTTCAGAGGATGGACACAATTCTAGCACTTCGTCATTCTTCAGGAGACCGCTGCCTATCTGTGGCCAACCTTACACCAATGTTGAAGGCTTTTATCCCAAACATTTAATGAAACCTCCAGTAGATGGTGCAATTGGTTGGTTGGTTTTCTCTCCTATATTCCATCATTCCCTTTCATTGAGAGCCCACCTCCTTCCCTCTTCCTTGGAACATATGCATCTAGTCTGTAATCTAGCTTTGTTTAGGGGAACCTGTAGTGACAACATGCATAGTTGTCATTGATGAATTCTCCTTTGAAAAATTTGAATCGCCGTTTCTTTTGCTACAACGTCTTTAATTCATGGACACAGAACAAATCCGCAGATTGTGAGCTGGGACTTTCCTGGGACTTGCTGGATGCCAGTTCTCTGTCGCACTTTCAAAAAGAGGCCATCAATGGCAGGTTGCATATTTTCTCTTTGTGAAAAACTTTCTTTACCCAGTGATACTTAAAGGATTTACATAGGTTCATGGGGTTCATCTGCTTTTTAAAGTATATGTTAACCTTAATTATGAATTCCTTTTATTTGCTCTCTTTTGGTCAATAAAATATCCAATTAATAGTGTTATATCTGTTTGAAAATCTGTTGATCCTGCCAGGAATCTATTGAGCTCATAACTTGCTGTACTCTCAGCTTGTGCTGCACACCTATCAGTTACTTTGTTCCCAGATCTCTCTGTGGACTACAGGACACCCCTTCCCATGTTAATGGAGGAGAGGGGAGGTATTTTGTAGTCCTGTCCTAGAGTAACAATGCTGCTCTTTCATAGATACATTAGTGTGTGTGTGCGCGCCACTCCCGGACAGAAAGTGTGTTACTGACAGGATCACCAGGTCAAAAAATTGAAAGAAATCCTGAGAGAATTTAAAGTAATACCCTTTCACATCTAAGGGACTGGGAAGCTGCAATATATATTAAAGTGTAACTCCACTTTTGTTGAGAACAAAAACCCAATCCCCTCTGGGTGAACAATATACAGTGCTATGATTTTATGGCAGATTCCTACCATCTCTTGTTCTGTTTTACCTATTCCTTTCCAGGCTGATTCCTGAATGGGAGGGCCTGTTTCATTATAACCCCCTGGTACACTATGTGATCTGATGAGCGATGTTGTAGTGTCGGCATCCCTTTAGAAGTAGTTATCTCTTAGGGAGTATCTCGCCAAAAAGAAACATTTCTATGGCACAGACTTCTGGGAAAATCTGTGAGCCAAACATACATACAGGAAATGGGGTATTTCCATGCACTGTGTGCAGAACACCTCCATGTTGCTGCATTGCATTTTATTTATAATGGCTTTAAAAAAACTTACAACAGCTTCAGGTTGCAATGGAAAGGTAACATTTAATAACATGGAATTACAAAATGACTTGTGTGGCAGTTTTGTATGCTATATACACTGTTCAGCCATAACATGACCGCCCGTCTAATATTGAGCAGGTCCCTCTTTTGCCCTGAACCATCTAGGCATGGACTCCACTTGACCTCTGATGGTATGCTGTGATATCTGGCACCAAGCAGTCAGTAGCAGTTCCTATGGGGTCAGGGCTTTTCCCCATAGTTCTCCTTAGGGTAACAGGAGGACACAAACTAGCGTCCTCCCGTTACCCTAAGCTCAGTATACCGCGAGCTACAGCTCGCGGTATACTGAGACGCCGGAGCGGATCCCGACATCAATGTCGAGATCCCCCCAGCTGCGTGAGTGACAGCTGGCTCTGCCTATCTAGAGGCAGAGCCAGCTGTACCCGCCCCCTCCCCCGTGCGATCCGCCAGTCAGCACTGGCGGATCGGAGGGGGGAATCCAGCCCCTCCCCTGTCACGGCAGAGAGCCGTGACAGGATAGAGAGGTGAGCAAACGCCGGTATGTGTTCGCTCACCTCCCGATCTACTGAGCCGACCTGTGACAGTCTCATTGTCACAGGTCGGCTAGAACTATGAGGTGAGTGAAAATCACTCATCTCATAGTTCTCCTTTAAGTCCTGTAAGTTGGGAGGTGGGGCCTTCATGGATTGGACTTGTTTTTCCCAGCACATCCCACAGTTGCTGGAATGGATTGCCATCTGGAGAGTTTTGAGGCCAAGTCAAAGTTGCTCAAATCCTTACACTTGCCCATTTTTGTTCTTCTTCTAACACATCACCTTCAGGGACAAAATGTTCACTTGCAGCCTAATATATCCCTCCCACGTCTGGTGTCATTGTAGTAAGATAATCAATTTTATTCACTTCACCTCTCAATGGTCATGTTGTGGCTGATCGTTGTATCCTTGACATTTTTATGGTTGGGGTTAAATATATTTGACTGTAAACTAAGAATAACATTTGTAGAGGTATGACCGTAGGCTAAACCTAATATAAAACACATTCCATTAGTTATATTTTTAGCATAAAATACATGAAAGTATTATAGTTATATGGATATGGTGCACACTGTCAGTAAATGTAATGTTTAGTGGAGGTACTTAAGATAAAATTACATAAATTAAAAGAGAACTATAGCTAATTCTTTTTTTGGCTATAATTTCCTTTAGGGTCACAGGAGGACATTTACTAATGTCCTCCTGTGAACCTAGCTCAGCAAATGGCAAGCTACTGCCCACTAAATGCTGACGGCACAGAGCTGCACTGCAGCCAGGAAAGATCCTGACAATATTGTCAGGATTCAGCCCACAGCCTGATTTGAGAGCTGTCTCTGCTTCTTCAGAGCCAGTGCCCGCTCCCACCCCTCTCTGTCCCTCCAAAGAATGCTGGAGGAACAGAGAGAGGAGGGGGGAATCACTGACAGTCATCACTCTCTGCAGGGAGAAGCCGTGACCTGAGGGATCACTGGTTTGTGATCACTCGGCTATAGAGCTGGACTGTGTCAATCCCCAGCTCAAAGTATTGGGAAGAGTATATTTTGCTCTCACATTGCTCTCCTTTTTAAGAACTCAACAACATCACTTAATGGATAAAAGACTACCACGGTACACTATGTTGTGTATTTATTTAAAAAAAATAAATAAATTTGCAGAGTGATTCGTCTTGCAAAACTCAGCATACATTCATTCTGTGCAAATGGAGAAAAAATTAATTTTAGTAGATTATCTTTCCAGGTTGAATGAAATCTCCCAAAAATACTGAGTTCCAGCCACTAGGTGGAGCTGAGGAGCATTGGAAAAAAATACTACTTTCCTATACTTGGCTCCATCTAGTGGTCATAATGTGGTATTTTCCTGATAATACATTTGAACTGCAAAGAATGTTCGTTTTGTCTCCACTCGCACAGAACGAATGTATACGGAGTTTCACAGAACAAATTGCTCTACAGATATTTTTTTTTTTATAGCTACACCTCTAAATGTGTATTTGCTTCCTGATTTGTTGTAATTTTAGATTTTAAATCTCTGGACGATAAATTTCTATCCTGTGAAAATCAAGCATCCAAAAGGTTTTTGCCTGTTTTCTCTCATGTTACTCATTGGAAAATCACCAGTTGTTTTGCAATAAATGTAACACCGCTGAGTAATATATGGGCCGCACTTCAGCTGTAAGGTGATGTGAATCATCATGCATAATTTCAACATTACGTGATTGTATGCTGCTGAAATGCCACACTAATAGCACACAAAAAAATGCCCTTGTGGCTTAATACAAGACTTTATATTTATTAAAGGTATTGTTTCATATTTGCTAGATAAATATATAGTTAGGTAGAAAGGGTAAAAATCTTGCAGTAATATCTTTTAGAGGCTCTACAAGCACAATGAGGTGCGAGGTTATAGTACGTTGGATCTCTCTGTGATGAAAAAAAAAAGGTACTACATTCAGTACCTTTTTTTTTTTCCCAGTGCGCACTTACTTGGTGGTGGGGTAAACCAAGCCCACCCGTGACAAGTCAAATGAATTTGTCCTGTGTTGTGGCTGCTCTAGAAAAAATGGTGTGAATCCAACCCATATGGTGTGAACCCAGCCTAAGGGCAGCTTTACTTAGTGGATAAGAGGTATTGCATGTGTGATATTATTATATTTTTTTATTTATTTTTTAAACACATCTACATTTTTGTGATCACCAAAGAAACATACCTAGCATGTTGCACATATTGTATGCATTTTACTTTTTTGTATTATTATTATCATTTTTTAGGCTTGCATCTGAGAAAATCCATGCAGTGTTTTCTGATTACTCCCATGACAAAGTAAGCAAAGATTTAGAAATAAAGCATTTAGTATTTTAAATGGTTTGTTTCAGTGTGTGTGTGTGTGTGTGTGTGTGTGTGTGTGTGTGTGTGTTTATTTATGTGTTTATATATTTATAGACACATTTTTATTTATGAACATTTTAGTGTGTGTGTGCGTGTGTTTATATATTTATAGACACTTTTATTTATGAACATTTTAGTGTGTGTGTAAAATGTTAATATCCATTTTTTTTTTCCTTTCTTCAAGATCTCTAGAGATGAATCTGTTAAAAAGATCAGACTTGAAACCGAAGAAGTGCTAAGAGGTATAATTGGATCAGCAAATGTTCTTCAATAAAGATGCAGGGTTGTGGCCTGCATCTTTATTGAATTTATAAAATTGTCTGACATGCTCAGACTTTTATGGCTTCAGTACCACAATGCTTCAGACACCACTAACAGTTCATGTTTTTTATGCTGTTCATCCAGATGGCGGAGGAGTGGTATTGGTTGCGTTGAACTGTAAATGCATTCACAGTTGGTATGCTAGGATTTGCTTAATGATACCTCCATTAAAAATGTGTAGCTGATGTGCTGGTTCATACCCTTGTTTTGAAAATGGCAAGTACCTGGCTAATAAGGTGAAAGCCCCTCCAGGTCCTACACAGTCCTCCTTCCCACCCATTTCCCTATTTAAAAAATAGATGCCCTCTAAAGCTGGTCATTATCTAAACAAAATCATCAAGAACCGCTTGAAATTCGCTCAGCGGGTACCTCTGTCAGCAGCCTTAAATCAGGAGGAGCCATACAGAAAATTCTTAGCCAAACAGTGACTGCAGCCATGGTTCAGGTATTCTGACAGCGGCACATCTGCTGTTGTCAGAATACCAAATCCCAGCAAGAAATTAGTCGACTAATGCTGTTTAGTGTGGATGGAGGATCTGTTGCAGGATGAACAAAAAAAATAGAATAGTGTATGGCCAGCTTAACAGTGTTTTTTTACCTATTGGAATCCACCAGATATTAGTTGAGGGGCAATGAGCAATGGCTGCTCTCTCTAGAGACGCTCGATCGCTTGTAGTAGCTGCGGGTGCGCGCCCGCTGCCAGTCAGTACACGATCTTCCTTTGATCTCCTCTCTGGTCCCCGATTGCAGGAAGTGATGTATATTAAATCACTTCCTGCATTCAGTGTCACTCTCCGGTTACAGATGCCGGTGAAAAGCTGATGAAGCAGATCTGTGCTTCATCAGCTTCTCTGGGGGTCCCTAGGTGACATTAGGGGTCTTAGAGACCCCTGATGTCTCCATTAGGAGTACCTGTCATGTGATTTGGCTTTCACATAGGGGATTTCTTAGTCCCCTATGTGATAGCAATAAAGTTAAGTGTTAAAAAAAGTAAAATAACCCAAAAAATGTTTTTAAAGTCCCCGCCCCCCACATACACACGCAAACATGCGTTGGGTGCGCCAACGTGCGAAAATTACGATTCCGCCTATAGTGAGAGCAATAATTTTAGGGTCAATAATTACTGATTACACTAAACTGATGAGCGGTAAAAGCTTTTAAAGCATCGCCCATGGCCAATTTTGGGTGTGGCCGTTTTATGCGATTTTCACGGGCTCGCAAAATTTTAAAGAAGTGACATGTTTGGTGTCTATTTACCCGACGTGACCCCGTCTTTTATATTTTACCAAAAAATTGGGGTGATAATAAATGTTTCATAACATTTCATAGGGAAACAGGCTTTTTTTCCCCAAAATTTAGAGTACTTTTTTTCGTTCTATAGTAAAAAATAAAACCCCAGTGGTGATTTAAATACCATGAAAAGAAAGCTCTATCTGTCCCCAAAAATTATATAAAATTCATTTCAGTACAGCGTTGCATGACGGAATAAACGTCAGTCAAAGTACTGCAGCGCTGAATACTGAAAAATGGCCTGGCCAGGAAGGGGGTGTATACACCTGGTCTTCAACTGGTTAAAAGTAATGTGTAGTAGTTTTTGTACATAATATCTTTCTTATAGTCGGAACTAAATAAAATAAAATGGAGGTTTTTAAATTGGGTAAATATTCAATAATTCATATTGTAGAGCAATAACCTCCTTTTTCACCTTGTTTTAAACTAGCCTGCTACAGAGATTTAGGGCCTGTTCACATGAGTTTCAGGTCCGGATCTGCAGACGCGGTGCTACTGATGCAGTGTGTTTTGGCTGCGTTTTTGATGCATTCCAGTAAAAAAAAAAAAAAAATTTGCTGGAGTTTGGGCTGTTAGCTGCAGTGCAGTGCGTTCTTGGCGTGTTTTTGATGCGTTTTGGACGCTTTTTTGACGCGTATGCGTTTCCTGACCGTACAAAATGTGACATGCCGTATTTTTCTGTCGTAAGCTGAACGGACTGCGCACGTGAGAACTGTAGCCCATAAAACACATAGGGATACATTGGGATGCATTTTGAGTGCAGGAGCGTACGGATCAGGTCAGCACAGAAAACGGACGTCGTGTGAACAGGCACTAACAGCTCAAGCTGAAATCTTTACACTGTGAGTCAGGGCAGTGACTCCTCCATCTTCCTCAGTCCTACTCCTTATGAGATTTCAGTGAGGAGAAGGAGATTGCTACAGCTGTGCTTTGTCTTTTTAAAATGTGTAGTGCTCTGGGAAGCCATGTTCTTGTATTAGTTTATTGGCAAACCAAAGATCATAAACAATATTAAACATTTATAAAACCTCACTAAAACTTTTATATTAAAAAAGAAATACCCACTGCAATGTCCCTTTTAATCTGAATCTCAATGGCTGTATGGTTTATAGTTTAACAAGCAGCCAGTGTTCCCATGTTTTGTTTTCTTGTAGAGAAATTCCCAGAAGCTGATCCGTTTGAAATAATGGAGTCTTTCAGTGTTGTGTCTAAAGAAGTTTTCAGGAACAAAATTTTGAATGAATACAGAAGGTATTGTGCCTGAATTCTATAAGCTCTTCATTCATACAGATGACAAATATCGCCTTGTAATATTTTCTCTCCCTTTTTACTGCAAGGTGTGATGGCAGAGATCTTACATCACTCCGAAATATCACTTGTGAAGTGGACCTATTTGAACCTCTCCACGGCTCTGCATTATTCCAGCGTGGCCAAACGCAGGTACCAGTGTAACTTCTTTGTTTGCCAGAGCCAGGGTTCTATTCCTTTCCTTGGAAAGATGGATTAACCGCGGTACAGCGCGGCCCTCATTGCCAAAAGTGTCTGGAATAAGAACAAAAAGGGGGATTTATCAAAGCTGGCAAATCTGGAGCAGTTGCCAATGGCAACCTATCAGCTTCTGTCTTTCATTTTCAAAGCTTAACTAAACCAACTAAAAATTGGTTTAAAAAGTGATTGGTTGTTATGGGGCAGTGCTCCAGATTCTGTTTTTGCTCCAGTTTTGATGTATTGCCCCAAGACCGTATTATATATTTTTTTAGAATTTCCTGTTCCAACAGTCATTTCACAGAGCAGCTTTTCATTTTGATTGGATATTGTCAATTGCAGACAATTCCATTCTTGTTTTTAAAGCTAGCCCTACACTGGGTGAATTATGGCCATTTTGTGATGAACCAGACGCAATTCGCTTACTGGATGGCCCCGTCAGAAGCCTTCTGTGTGACATCCTTCAATACAGTGACTGCAGTCATTGTTTGGGTATTCTTACAGAGGCACACCCACTGCTGTTAATATACAATACCTGGCAGGGGAGGGGGATTCCCATTCTTATTTAGCATGGATGGGGGAAGCTGTTAGATTTTTATTTTATTTTTTTCCAGCATGCAGACTGAACCAAAAGGAAAAAAATATCATAGTGTATATGACCAGCTTCAGGCAGCTTGATGAATAAACTTCTATGTTTTTGATATGTAAACTTTGTATTTTAAGTAAACCAAACCTAGAAGGAAGCCAATCATGCTGGCCTTATCAGCTGGGAGTTGGCAGGGCCACCCACAGCCCGACATTCTGCCACGCATGGCTGGCTTAAGTCCTACTGTGCTGGAAATTGTAAGAGGCTGATATTGAGTACCTAGAGTAGTTCTATATATAATATAATGATTTTAAATCCATGCCTGGATTAAAGGAGTTCTAAAGTCACAGTATATAGTATCCTGTTGTAACATCAGCATTGTAATAGTAGTACATGCTAGAGTTGTTTCTGGGTGGGTCGGCCTGGCCTTCTCAGCTCTTACAGCTGCTCCCTGAAATCTTACTGATATTTGCTGTTTCTTAGCCATTGAGTGTACATAACAGTATCAGGATTCTGTGCTAGAAAGGTGTGTACAATTGTCCATCCCTCACAACTACCATAGCAATGCATTGTAGGCTTAAATATCTGCTTTGAAAAATTCTAGCACAGCAACATGGACCTCTGACATAGTAAATATGGAAAGGTGGGGGGATTTAGCACATTTCCAGAATGTGAACGTTATTAGTAATGTGTGAAGGAAATGTAGGGTTAAACTGATTCATTTACTCTGCATGATCCGTATAGTATACATGGATGGAAAGTAGATAATGGCTGGATTGTTGATGGTAGTGTCTCTGTAAATTGTGATCATTATTTGAGTCCTGACTGATCATGTTCTCTCTTAGGTTTTGTGTACAGTTACATTTGATTCCATGGAATCCAGTCTGAAAGTTGATCACATAGCAACAGCATTAAGGTTTGTTCAAGATGACATGTCTCTGGGTCTGCTTAGATTTCCTGCAGTCTTCTCTCCTCATTGTAAGGTTCTTGCCAGATTCACTGCTCCTTAACTCTTTTTTTAACATTAATATATTTAGTTATATTTCCAAAGTTCATTCAACTTTTTTTTTTTTTTTTTTTTTTACTTCATTGCTCATAAGCCCCCTATGTGATGGCATATTAGTGGTGACAAATTCTTTTAAAGGTGACATTGGTGGTCTATTAGACCCCTAGTGTCACCTTCCTTTCTACTTCAAAGAAGCTATTCAAGTGCAGATCACGGTTGAATAGCTTCTTCCCTGTCTTCTCTAGCCAGATAATGACAGCTGAGGAACCAAAAGTGATGCAGTCGGCCCCATTCAGTGCGAAGATCGTCTGGTCTCGCTTCCTGCCATCACCCGTGATGCAAATCCCTGGCACGCCGGAGGGGCAGTGGAGCCAGGAAAGCAAGA
>NW_017306340.1:496736-525194 GCF_000935625.1 Nanorana parkeri
GGGGGGGGCCCCTGTTCACAGGCCCCCGGAAGCCATCTGGCGGCAGCTCAGCTGCCAGAATTTCTTCCAGTGTAAAGCTGAGAGTCGGCTTTACACATGTGAACAGAGTCTCAGCGACTAGTCTGTTTACGGGGCCTGCTGCCAGTGATGTACAGCACATGTCTTTGGCAGCAAAATGGACAAAAGCCTGTTTACAGACAAGCCTCCCTCCAACATACCCAGGAACCTTAGGTACTCAGTTACACACAGACTGCCAACAAGCATGCAGGCATTTCTTTCATATTAGAAGGCTCATGCTTTTCAAACTGGAAGGACCTTCTAATGAATTCACCTTATTAAAGTTTGTTAAATAACATTTGCTAACTTGGAAAAGGTCAAAAAAATATAATCAAGTATATTATTTAAGTGAACCTGCGCCATTGAGCATGCAAGCACGCGATCGAACCACTACAACAGTTTTAAAGGAGAACTATGAGATGAGTGATTTCCACTCACCTCATAGTTCTAAGCCGACCTGTGACAATGAGACTGTCACAGGTCGGCTCAGTAGATCGGGAGGTGAGCGAACACATACCGGGTTCCCTCACCTCTCGATCCTGTCACGGCTCTCTGCCGTGACAGGGGGAGGGGCTGGATTCCCCTCTCCCCGCTCCGATCTGCCAGCGCTGACTGGCGGAACGGACGGGGGAGGGGGCGGGTACAGCTGGCTCTGCCTCTAGATAGGCAGAGCCAGCTGTCACTCACGCAGTTGGGCGGATCCCGTCATCTACGTCGGGATCTGCTCCAGGTGCGGCGTCTCAGTATACCGCGAGCTGCAGCTCGCGGTATATTGAGCCTAGGGTAACGGGAGGACGCTAGTTTGTGTCCTCCCGTTACCCTAAGGAGAACTATGGGGAAAAACACTGACCCCATAGTTCTCCTTTAAGCACAGGGGTTTTTGTCAGGTCTTATAAAGAGGTGGGTGATTCTACTGCATGTGTTAATTTCTACATAGTTACATTCCTGACATTTGAGCTTTTGTCAAGGTATGTCCCCTTGCAGGAAGTATGTGGCATATGTGCTACACAAACTACCTCCTTTTCATTGGTGCTGTTTCCCATTTTACACTATTGCAGACATAGAGATTATCACTAATCTTTATTACACGACTGTGGGCTTCTAAGGCAGGTGTATCCAAACTTCGGCCCTCCAGCTCCCAACTACAAATCACATCATGCATCTGTCATGCCTATTACTGTCAGGGTCTTGAAGATTTTTATGGGACTTGTAGGTCCACAACAGCTGGAGGGCAGAAGTTTGGATATCCCAGTTCTAAAGGTTTCACCAACTGCTGCATTTCATTTGTTGATATGACTCGGGCCATCCAGCTCAGGTGTCCATCTGGACACCCACATTTGCTGGCTTATGTAAAGTGGAATTCTGGAGTGCTTTCTTAGGGAGACTATGTACATTTTAAAGAGGAACTCCGGGCAGAATGTTAACCCTTGCAGTGGGTTAGGTGCTCATTTTTGTTTATGCTCCATAAAAAAAGGTTTTATACTCGCCTGATTCTCAGGGCCAGCAGAGCTTTCTCCAGCCTCTCTCCTGTCCCTCGGCATCCTGTACACTGTATTGGAAGTGATGACTCATGGATTCCCAGACCGCTGCAGAGGAGGGAGTGAGACGCTCTAGGGACTTGTCTACTTGCTGGCCGGCTCAGAGGTTTAGATGAGTATAACTTTTTTTTTTACCCTAGGCAAAAATGAGCAGTTATCCCTTGCAGTGCGGGGGGGGGGCAAGTGTGTAAGGGCAAGGGTTAATACAATTTCTGCCTGAAATTGTACTTTGTGTTTTTATAAAATGCTTTCTGGCATGGTTACTTTCTATTTTGCACAAGCGTGTGCCTCCATTATGTCTTTCTAAGATATAAAATACTTTTGTATCCCTCATTAGGACTGTATCATCCATACTGGTGCAGACAGTACAGAATAGGAAGGAAAAAATATAACTGACCAAAACCTTTTTGAGTCTTTCTTCTGTGCGCTGCGTTTGGTTTATCTCAATGCATGCCCTTGTACATATGCACAAAAGCTGCAATATTTATTTTTGTCCTAGAGCAGTGGTAATTCACCCTTCTTTTCTTTATCCACCCGTATTTTTAACTTTTGCCTGGAGAATGTATGTTAAGAATAAAATATGGTTGCTAGCACAAAGCTGTGCATGAGAACGACTCATACACTTGACATTTAAACTGACGGGCTTCTGTTGTTTTTAGCATGATAAATGTGAGATTGTTCTGTAATTGCTGGAAATGGAGGGTGAGTGGGTGTTCACAAGCTGTACAAAATGCGTGTATTTCATGGTATCTTTTAAAAGGAAACACAACGCGGTCTAGTAATTGGCTTGAATCATACATGTCTTGGAAACATTTTGTAGTGAACTGGAATGTTACAAATAATGTTTTTGTTATAACGTGCTGTAATGTAATATATTCCATTCTTTCTTCTCCAGTGGTGTGAAAGATAAGAACTTTATGCTTCATTATGAGGTAAGCTTGCAAGATGACCTGACCTGCACTAAGCAATATTTATTCCACACAGTTAATTAAAACCTACACACCTCATCGTATTTGTTAGGTTCAGTTGTGTTAAGTAGAAATCTGATTTATCTTTTTAAAAAATTTTTTATCTTATTTTTTTTTTCTTATTACTTGTTTTTTTAAATAATCTTAGTATCTTTTACTGTTTATCATTTTTATTATTATGTTTTACTTATTTTTTCATAATTTTTATTTTATAATGTTTTATCAAATAATTTTTATGTTTTCACTTAACTTTATTGCTATCACACAGGAGAAAACAATCCCCTGTGTGATGGCATATGGAGGTGACAGGTTCTCTTTATTGACCCTGTCACCTCCAATACAGGAGTTCTAGCACGACACTCGGCTCTTCATATCGGCGCTGATCACATCTCTCTGCGCTCCCTCTCTTCTCTCCTCCTGGCCGCTCTGAAGCTGTAGAATTTTCAGTGCAGTTTATATATTATTTATGTGTATATATATCTATATATAGATCTATATATATAGATCTATATATACAGTATATAATATTAAATGCGCCCATTATTCCTGAACTACCTTTTTATCTTGGTCAGTGGTCTTTGCTTTCAGATTTTATGTGATTTTAAAAAAAAAATGGTAACCCTGTCACTTTGACAAACTGTTTAGTATGCTCATTATTTCCACTACAGAACATACATGTTTTATATTTCAGTTTCCACCGTATGCAACAAACGAGATTGGCAAGGTGGGGATGAATAGGAGAGAGCTGGGCCATGGTAAGATTTGTATATGGATTTCACCATACTAAGAGTTACTTTTGCAATGTCATTGCCATTGACTCAGATATGTGTGGCAAAATGCTTACTAAAGTGTCAAATAAATGCAGACACAAAAAGGTGCCCATGCTTACCATATGCACCTCATCGAATGCTTCAGGAGTACCCCACAGCCAAGCAAATGTGCTATAGCAATTGCCTCTGTAAGTGGAAGTCAGACATGCCCCATCACGACGTTCCACACTGCTATGTGTCTGATCATCCAATTTGAGCTCCATGTATTGCCACTTGAAAGGCAGTGGATAGTTTTGGCTCTCCAGCTATTGTAAGTTGGAATTTGCAAATCAGCAGGTCTTGAAAAATCCACTCGTCCTCTCGCCTGTGGCGAGAGGACGCCGGAGCCGGACTTGTAGCTTTCCGGCCGACTGTTGTAATTAAACGGCCGGCTGGGAGCTTTACATTCTAGAGACGCCCGATCACTTGTATTGGCTGCGGTTTTACGAAGTCATCTGCTTTATCAGCTTAGAGACCCCTGATGTCTCCATAAAGAGGATCTGTCATGTAAATTGGCTATCACATAGGGGATTTCTTAGCCCCCTATATGATAGCAATAAAGTTAAGTGTAAAAAAAAAAAAGCAATAAAAAAATTAAAGCATTAAAAAAAACAACACTTAACTTTTTAATTCAGCAGGAATCTGCCTGTCGGTTGCAGTAACTTTTTGGGTGTCCAGGCAGCTGCGGTTGTTGAATACAATATTCGGCGGTTGAGATTCCTTTTATCCACCCTTCTTAGTTTGGATAGGGGAACTGATTTGATTTTTAGAGAAAATGAGCCATGTATGGCTACCCTTAAATGAGGCACCACCGCAATTAACCCCTTACACACATTAAAGGATGCCCCATGCTAATGTTTTAATGGATTAATTATACAGTTCAGCTAATAATAGTATTTGATATTGTTTTGTTCATAGGTGCTCTTGCAGAAAAAGCTCTAAGACCAATCATTCCAAAGGATTACCCCTTCACAATAAGAGTGACTTCTGAAGTACTAGAGTCAAATGGTAAGTAACATATAAAGGGCACAGGAAGGTGAACAACAGACACAGAGATGTACACTGAGTGGCCAGATTATTATGACCACCTGACGTTTGTAGGCTAATTAGCTATAATTTCGCGTTGAAGTTGCTAGAGGGCCAGACCATTATAAATAGGGAAATTTGTCGATCTTAGGGCAGAACGGAGAGTGGCAAGACTGGTACAAGACAACAGAAGGGCAACAGTGCAGTGTCAGATTCCTCGCATCACCTTTCAACATGTCGTGGAGTCACGAGGCGGCCCAACGAAGTCATCTCGTGGAGTTATCTCGTGGCCCAACGAAGTACTGATGGGGTGGTCATAATAATCTGGCCACTCAGTGTATATCAATCATGAAGGATATAGAAATCACTGTGGGAGTTGTAATCCTTCAGTGATCAATAAAAAGCAGTATATACAGTTTATAATGGATCTGTAGTTTCCTGGCAGATTCTTTTTTTGGGGGGACGGTGAAAGAGCTGAGCATTAGTGATGTCAGTGGAGGATTGCAGATAGGTCAGCACAGGCAGCAGTGCGGGAAGATGAGTGAATTTGGGGAGGATGGGGTTGTATCAGTGAGTGCATCAGTATGGCCCAATAGCTGTCACTCGTACATTGCTCCATTACTAGTACACCAAGAGGTGATAATAGAGATATAATTATACTGTGTTAATTTTAAATTAACTTTTCATGAGAGTAGCATGGAGGTTGCCACCGCTGATCACCTACTGAAAATGCTAGTTGCCTGGCTGATATGTTGGCCCATTCACAATATCTGATCAACTAACCTGTGACAAGCATGCAGGAAGTGAAGTCGGAGTCATCTTATCTGCATGTTTGTGGTGGATAAGTGAACTCAATAGACGTATCCTTTTTTCGTTATGCAACTATTGAAGCCAGAGGGTCAGCACTAGCAACCAGGAAACTAGTATTTGCAAAATGAGACGTCAGCAAAGGCAGCTTTTTGTTTTTCTCATAAAAGTTTCAATTAATAATATGAAGTAAACTTCAATATCTGGATAACAAGCTAACACAAAGTTTTGCCAGAGTTCTGTTGTAATTTTGATTAAATCAGACCTCCTCCTCAGCTTAATACATATATATTTTGGTACTCATGTGCTGTAAAATGATCATTGAGTTCTCTGGGCAAAATTTTTAAGCATGCTGAAAGAAGTCACTGCTATGGTCCCGTTCCCACCTTGGTGTTTTGCTTTGCATAACTGTGTGCACTGAAACGCGCAAGACAAGAAATCCCATTTATTTCTATAGCCACCGTTCACACCAGAGTATAGCGTTGCACATAGAAAAACGCCTGTAACTAGAAAAAGTACATGCGCTTCTTTTTGGCATATTCCTAGTTAGTCTTTGGTGACAAAATGCGCTGTAAATGCCTTGGAAACGGGTGACCCAATTGTTTTTGTGTACGCTAAAGCATGCGACTTAATGTACTCCTGTCTGACATGCAAAAAAACCATGCAAAAACGCTGTCGCCTAGGTGTGAATGCAGCCTAAGGCCCCGTTCCCACTGCGCGATATGCAAATTTGCGCGATTTGCCGCGCGATGTCGCGTTCAAGCTTGCATTGAGCAAGCTTGAATCGCGGCTAAATCCGCTCAAAAAAGGGTCCTGCTGTAGTGACACACGACCCGCGACAGCAGGACCCTTTGCCCCATTGGATTGCATTGGAGCGCGATATCGCGGTAATTTGCCGCGATATCGCGGGAATTACCGCACGAGACATTGCTCAATGTGAACGGGGTCTTAAGGTGGCCATACACCTTACAACCATTGTACAACTTCTTTTGTCCAGACATCTCACCTTTTGTTCAATTTTCGTTCAACTAGCCCATCATGCACAGACCAGTGTAGATCGCAATTAATGTTCGTCAGCGCGATTAACTGGCCTTCATCGATCGAAAGAACAGGTTTTCGTTTGAGCATGTGTAGTTTTTCATGAGATTTGTTTTGTTGTACATCAAGGCCACTAACCTGTCGATTTTTCGACCAACTAAACAAAAAATGTTCTAGCCTGCTTAAAAGACAAAAATGGGACAAAAAAGCGATTGCAGACAAAAATTTCCAGATAAGTGTAAGGTGAATGCAATAGCCAGCAGGGATGACGTCTCTATCCACTCTGTCTAGCACAGATGCGGAATTTGAGTGAGTTCTCTTGTTTGGCTTGTGGAGGTGAACGGGAAAAATATAGGCTTTATTTTCACAAGCTTTGTATTTGTGTTCAATGACATATCTAGAATGGTCTTTGGGCAATGTGTGAGAAATGGGATTGTGGTAGTGATCAGAAATATGAACTTGTGAAAACCTCAATGCTGTTTGTGCTCGGAGCAGTACTACTACCCTACACGAGTGTCAGTCAGCATGTCCTATTCAGTGGAAACTCCTTAAAGTAAAACCAGAGTGGTGATGAGCAAAAAGAATCCCCTGCAGATCACCTATATCAGTAATTTGCAAGAATTTTAGAGTTTTTCTGAAACTTGCCTGCTTTTGTTCTCCCTGCCCTGACTAATATCTTGCTGGGATAGTTCTCAAAACTGCGAAGTGGAAGGGTCTACCTTTACTGAAAAATGGCCTGGCCAGGAAGGGGGTCTAAACACCTGGTCTTGAAGTGGTTAAATAGTTCTGGTGTTTAATAAAACAAACTGCAGCCTCTTCACTTGTGTAGAAAACATATCTAATCAAAGATGATTCTTTGTGCAGGGCCCCCTATAGTTTTTTACAGAGTTACTGCGGCGGGTGGGAGAAGAAACTGTGGTACAGTTCTTCAGTGCCTCCAACGCCTTACCCGCCCGCTACCATCACCCCCACAACTGCCGGCCGCAATAGGTCTTCAATCCAGAGGCCGGCAGCAATAGCCAGACTGCTATTGGCTATTTTAAATTGCAGTAGCCAATAGCAGGCTGGCTGTTGCACCCACCCACTGCCTGCTGTCAATCAGCAGAGGTGGACCTAAAGGAGAACTTTCTCCTTCAGGTCCCTTCTCTGCTGATTGACAGCAGGCAGTAGGCGAGTGCAATAGCCTGCCATTGGCGATTGCAGTTTGAAATCGCCAATAGTATGCTGGCTATTGCTCCCAGCCACTACCTGCTATGCTTACATTCAGATGTGAGGCAGCTGTCGTTCCCCAGCTAAAGCTACTGAAATGGAAAGGTGACACTAGGGGTATAATAGACTCCTAATGTCACCTTAAAGAGAACCTGTCCTCTCCAATGAGTTAAAAAAAAAGTTTAAAAGAATAAAGTTAAATAAAATAAAAAATACCAAAAAAAGAAAATTAAAGTCCCCCGTCCGCCGTGAAACGCCCTGGCTCTCAACTTTTTTAGCTGACTCCTGGATTCAAAGAAAAATAGTCAAGCCCTTCCCTAGACAAAAAAGATCACTTAACCCTTGTAGTGCAGGGGTAGCTCCACTGCAATCGTTTAGATGTTATTTGCCCGGAGTTCTTCTATAAGCCTTGAGGTTGGGTGAACAATGTGTGGGACGAGCTGAATCTGGTGAAGCACAAGATCAGCTTGGATCTTGGAACAATAAAGTTATATTGAATGCTGACGAGTGTGGTCTTCATTTGATAGCTGTCGTAGCTATATACTGGTTCAAATGGAAGAGCCCTTTTAATACCATTAAATAACAGCATAGGGTGACCTAGCGATTTGAGTTTTATCAACTTTTTATTAAAAGTTGACTTCTAAGATTGGACGAAGTACTATAAGGTTATTTGTCCCTTCCTGTTCATCTGCATTTGTGGCTGAAGTGGATTCGATTCTACCATAGAGGCAGCTAAAGTAGACCTGTGTCCTAAAAATTAAATAATCCTGTGCAGTCCCCAGGGTTAGATTCTGCAGCTGAAATATTGCCACAAAGGTCGCCTAATGATTGACAATGACATCTTCCGGTTCCATTTGATCACCGGTGTGATCTTGTTTCTTATTGATTTTGATGGTATCATTCGGGGGGCAAATTAAAATGGAGTCCAGGAGCCAGTCTGTCTAATCCAGGAGAGAGCGGGATCTTTTTTGGCCAGCTACATTGACAACAAATAAAGAAAAACCTGAAAAGTTAGGCGTTTGCTGTAAATTTTAACCCCTTCGTGACGGGAGACGTACACTGTACGTCCAGCCACAAAGGGACCAAATGACTTGTCACGTACACTGTACGTGACGAGTTATTTGCTGCTTTAATTGGTATCATTGTCACAAGGGTTTCTAATATGTGTGTTCTGTGCTCATGTATCAGGTGATTCATTGCGGTTCTGAAGAGGAATGCAGTTTGACTGCTGCATCTTTCTGGGGATGAAGTTCACTCGGTTCATCCTTGTGGCTATCCCTGTTGTTGCTTCTATCATGTTTGGGGTTCACGTTCTGTATTTTTTCATCTTTTCATTCGCTGCTTCTGCATTTCATGTGGTTAAGGAAATGTTCTGGAGAAAACACTGTCCTACATCAGCTAAATCTCCACCAAATTAAAGACACTATACATATGTCAAAAACTAGTACAGTGACTGTTTCTTCTTAAAGAAGAACTATGGGGCAATGTTTTTTTCCCCATAGTTCTCAGGGTCACGGGAGGACATATACTGTGTCCTCCTGTGACCCAAAACTCGTGAGGACATATACTGTGTCCTCCCGTGACCCAAAACGCTATTGCCCACTATATGCTGAGAGCGCCACAGCCAGGACGGATCCCGACAATACTGTCCCGATCCACCCCGCTGGCTGATTGACAGCTGGCTCTGCTTCTCTAGCGGCAGAGCCAGCTGTGCACACACCCTCCCATATCTGTCCCTCCAATCAGCGCTGGAGGATCGTGAGAGGAGAGGGGGGATCCCTGCCGGGAGCGGTGACGGTCTGCAGGGAGATGATCGGGAAGTGAGCGAGCGACGGTATGTTTTCGCTTGCTTCCCAATCAATAGAGCCGACGTGGGACAGTGTCAATGTCACGTCGGCTCTAACTATGGGGGTTATTATTATACAGGCTTTATATAGCGCCAACAGTTTGCACAGTGCTTTACAATCGCAATACAATTCAAGACAAGATGGTAAGGAGGGCTTTGCCAGTGAGGGCTTACAATCTAAAAGATGAGTGTAAATCACTCACCCCATAGTCCTCCTGTTTAAACTCAAAAACTAAAATGTAATGTATAGAGCTGCAGCTAACGATTATTTTCAAAATCGATTAGTTAGCCGATTATTAAGTTCGATTAATCGGTTAATCGGATAAACAATAAAATAAAGTTTAAAAAATGGCTCCAGTGATAGGACTACTAGTTTGTATTGAGGTTGTAGTCCATCACAGGAGCAAGCTTGGAGCGGTGGAAGTAAAAAAGAAAAAAAAGATAGTGTGGTGTGCAATATAGTGAAATGGAAAGTGTAAAATTATACAGCAATGAATGCAGAATGGCACCGGCTATAGGGGACTACAGTACAGTACAATGTACCATCAGCTATAGAGAAATACAAATCCCAGCAATACATTATAGAGCACCATGTGTGGGAAAGTGCAGGCTTACCTGACCAGTCTTCCAGCAACTTGCTTCTGAGATTGGACCTGTCTATCAGCTGCTGCCATCCCCCCACCCCTGCTCCTCCTTACTACATCTCCCCGCGTCCCTGTGCCGATCGTGGATGTGGATGGGCAGGAAATGTGAGGCGGGGAGGAGGTGCGGCGTGTGGAGCGTGGATGCGAGCGGGTCTAGCAGCGGCGAGCGTGAGGTGGGGAGGAGGTGCGGCGCACAGCGTGTGGAGCTGTGAACAGGGCTAACTGATGGGAAGCCGATTAATCGATTATTGAAAAAGTTGACAACTTTTTCAATAATCGATTATGTCGATTAGTTGTTGCAGCCCTAGTAATGTATTGCAGCTTTCCAGTCCTCTGATACGGTCGCTGCATTTGTTTTCTTTTTTCAGACTAAACATTTTCTGCAAGTACAGAAAATATCCATTGATGTGCTTCTACATTTCTTTGACATGACAACACAGCACTAAATTCCTAAGCATGTGGTGTCAGTCTTGCCTACTTTATTTCTGATGGAGTACAAAGAACAATTTTATTTACCAAAAGATTTGGTTAGTCTATAGGTTACCACTTCCCATTAGATCAAATTTCCCACCATAGAGAACAAAAACAGACATTTGAGGTACCCAAATCTCAAAATTTCGTATTATATCAAAGTACAAATGTTTTTATTGAAATAACATATTAAAAACCAATAAATAAGTCAATATGTATCAATAGTAATTTTTTTTGACTGATTTTAGAACAAATTACAGTTTGTAGATATTGACATTTTGTATCGGTTTTTAAAGGAGAACTATGAGGTGAGTGCTTTTCACTCACCTCATAGTTCTAGCCGACCTGTGACAATGAGACTGTCACAGGTCAGCTCAGTAGATCGGGAGGTGAGCGAACACATACCGCGTTCGCTCGCCTCTCGATCCTGTCACGGCTCTCTGCCGTGACAAGGGGAGGGGCTGGATTCCCCTCTCCCCGCTCTGATCTGCCATCGCTGACTGGCGGAACGGGGAGGGGGCGGGTACAGCTGGCTCTGCCTCTAGATAGGCAGAGCCAGCGGTCACTAACGCAGCTGGGCGGATCCAGTCATCTAAGTCGGGATCCGCTCTGGCTGCGGCATCTCAGCTCGCGGTATACTGAGCTTAGGGTAACGGGAGGGCGCTAGTTTGTGTCCTCCCGTTACCCTAAGGAGAACTATGGGGAAAAACACTGACCCCATAGTTCTCCTTTAATGTGTTATCTGAATAAAAATGTTGTACTGGGATATAATACGAAATGTTGTGATTTTGGGTTCCTCAAGTCAGTTTTTCTTCTCTATGGTGGGAAATTTGAATAACAAAGAACAGAGACCTCTCCTCATCTCCATAACCCCTCCTTATCCCCATAATCCCTCTGCACAGTCAGAGAGCACAGGACATTATCAGCTCACAAGATTTTTTGGCAAAATTAACTGGTGTTTTCTGCACTTGTCAAACATATAAAGCTTTCAATGCTATACCTAACAGACCTAAAGGCTAAAACAAAAATCAAAATGTCTTGATGGGTGGGTGTTCCTAAGCAGGCTTTATATGCAGGAAGACTGCCTTAGGTAATGCCCACACGTGATGGTGATCATCCATGATTGAAGGAACTGAAACTCGATGAATAAAACGGGCAGATGGCACACTGGCAAGGAAAGAGCTTAAATATTTGATGTCCTCCAGCAATTTAAGTACAGGAAAGGAGCCTGTACAACCATATCATACTGAAGGTAAGGCTGGAGTTCAGCTTTAGGACTCAAGAGATCAGTAGCATGGGAGGGATAAGCATAAACCCTTTTATTCACTTAAAATGTATCTTTATGGACAAACTCAAATGCTCACGCTTGTGTAATATATCTACATGTAATATGGTTAAAAGGACTTGTTTTAATGTGTTACTGTATTCCTATCAGGTTCCTCCTCTATGGCCTCTGCATGTGGTGGCTCTTTAGCATTGATGGATGCAGGTAATTACATTTTTACATTAGTTTATCATTGCTGTCTCAGATATTTTTTCTTTATCATTTTAATATCTATTCATGAAGTGGTTTTTCTGGTTGCAAGGTGGCTATACAGCTACAGTACTAATTCATGTGAGGAACGTCACCCACTCTGTAATACCTAGTATAGGGTTTGTAAATGTAATGCTGTTATGGATGTGTTGCTTCATGTCTCTAACTAAAGGGCCTTTTGCATACAGTGGTCATTTTTCCTTGAAGCCTGCCTGGGCTGTCAATAGGTAATACTGCAAGTGTTTTTAAATACAAAGCCTAGGAGGTCATAGGTAGTCCATTTCACAAATTATTTGACATTTACAAATCTAAACAATAACTTTGTGATGACTAAGCAAATCCTGTACGGAGTCATGAAGGCTGCTATTGTTGACCTCCTTGAAGGACATTTTAGATCCCTGGCTTCCAAGGTGATCCAGTTGCTTCAGTACTTTGAGCCACTGACCTTGAAGAAAACTGGCCATATACATTATATTTTTTCTTCTTTAGCCCCTGGACAGAACTTCATGTTCTGGCCTTGACAGCCGTATACATTCCAGGTGCAGACAGTTGAAATTACCCGGTAGAGTGGTCGCTATACCCAGAAGTGTTCCTGGATCTGTGACACAAGTGGGGGACACCAGATGTGGACCTCCTGCCCTCCAGGTTAAACACCACATTAAACAGGTTTGTATCCAGGTGCACGGATCAACCTGATCTTTGCCTTTACTTTCCTGAAATCTCTTCTTCTGCTCCTCAGGATGGAGATAGTATTCTGGTAGACCTCATAGTTTCGGATTGGCCGAGGCTGATGTGGTTCGCCGACCTGGTAAAACATCTATCAAATGCACAGCGGGCCCTGTCATGCAGATCTTCTGTCCCATGGGCCAATTTGCCATCCTGCTTTTGCCTGACTGGCTTCTGTCAATTTGTGGTCCCCGGCTTTAATGGTATTGCTATTGAATCCCAAGTTCTAAGGGAAAGCAACATATCTGAGTCTGTGATTTCAACAATGCTCATGTTCTCTAAGTTCTACCAGGTGAATGTGGCTGCCGCATCCGAGGCCAGCTTTAAGTGCAAGGTTCTTCAGGCGGCTCTTTGACCTGCAGACAGTCCCTAGTTTCTCTTGTGTACATTGGGCATGTTAGCAAATGCCTACCCCTAAGTTTGACTGCTTTTCAATGTCCCAAACATTCAAGACTTCCTGTGTCCCTCAATGGACGATAACGGGGGAAAGAAAAAGATTTTTGTACTCGCCATAAAATCCTTTTCTAGGAGTCGATTGAGGGGCACAGGTCCTACCCACTGTGCTTATGGTCATATTCTCGGTACTGCTTCACTACAAAACTGAGGCATGCCAGTAGTAGGAGGGGTTATTCCCTGGGCTGGCCTACATGTTTGGTGTTCACCAGTGTCCTCCTGTAGTTGTGTGTATAACTCGTAGGTTAAAGCTGGCCACACACCTTACAATTTATCTGCAGATTTTCTGTGGTCAGATGGAAAAGGTGCAACAGATTCCTCCATCTACACTTAACTGTGTGTGTGGAGTAATCTCCACCTGGGCCAATCTGTTGCACTTTTTCCATCTGACCACAGAAAAGCTGCAGATAAATTGTAAGGTGTATGGGCACCTTAAGACGTCTTGTGTCCCTCATTGGACTCCAAATAAAGGACATTACAGAGAGTACAAAATCCTTTTTAAACAGTTATATATGCCATTGGCTATTTGTAAAATCATTCTATGAATCCAGACTTTGGTTTTCTGCCTCTTTTCATATAGCTGATTTATCCCAAAGAACAAGATCACTTTATCGAAATCTCAGGTATTAGTACTTCATGTCCAATCTCCTTGTCTTGTCTCTTTTAAAACCATTCAACCTTCCTCCCCACAGTTGCTACTCTCTGGGACTGTCAAAGCTTTAGTCAGTAAACTGAAATAAATCACCCAGGCGGTGGATAGAGTTTTTAGTAATCACTAACAAGAGCAATTTGCTAACTTTTATTAGAGCAGGCAGTGCAACTGCCCACCTTCAGTCTGTTTACAGAGCTCAGTAGCTCACATTAAAAAATAACCACAAAAAAACAGATCTAGCAGCGTGCCAACAAAAAAAATAAATGAATACAAAGGTTTTTTTTCCTTAAAACATAACAGGTGTACTGGATGTCAAGTGTGGGCTTGATGCTCATGTACATGAAGCATTGGATGTATATGTTTTTAAAAAATTGTAAAACTAATGCCTAATCTTTTGTGCTTTTAGGTGTACCAATTTCTGCTCCAGTTGCTGGTGTTGCAGTTGGATTAGTTACAAAAGTCAATACAGACAATAATGAAATTGAAGATTACCGACTACTTACAGATATATTAGTAAGTATTAGTCATTTTCTGGTACTGAAGGTGTTGTTAAAATTTTAAACCTGTAACAAGTTGTAGGTTCAGTGTGGGACTTATTTTATTTTTTCTTTACGGGTATCTTTGCTGAGCTGTGTAGGATCAAAGGGGACTCTGACAGAGACTGCTAGTATGACGCTGTCTGAATGTTTATGTAACACTTCCTGCTTTTTACTCCCACCACTTGTGACTCGATACGCTGACATTTCCACTTTTTTCTAGAAGCATTTTCTTGCCTCTTTAGTGTCATGCAATTTGCATCTGCTTTCTGTAGAATTTTTCTTGGCAATCGCATAAATGTTCTGTATATGTAATCCTTTATTTCTAGTCTTCCAACCATAAGTGCAGCATTGCAGTACACTGTTTTGCATGTGTGTTTGTGTGTGTGCACATATACTGTTTGTGTGTGTGCGCGCACACATATACTGTGTGTGTAATATTTATTATATTATACTTTATTTGGTGGATGAGTACATTTATAGTATTTTTAATATAGCATTGCTATCTATTACACAGAGCCCCGTGCTAGCTTTGTGCTTAAAGCCATATGTGCTCCAAGATGGAGACACTCATAGTTTAGAGTTAGGGCCGCACTATGTAGAGGTGCCGTGACGCTTTCACATTTTCTGCAGAAGACGTGTATCTAAACCTCTGTTTTTAACCTTAGCGGTGAGACAAGTTTTTTTGCATGCTGGCTGGTGAGTGTGCTGGGAAACATTTTGCTGTTTTTGTTTATATAAAACTCTTTAAAATGACACAGTATAATGAAGCTATTTTTGTAATTGAATACGTTTAATTATGATTGAATTAGGTGTCCCAGGCATGAGGTGTAAAACTACGACCAATAGACACTTTATATAGTAGAATACTGTATAGGATAATATGTAGATAGGATGGATCTGGCTTTAACATGGTGGTAACTTTTCCTCCGATAATACCTGGCGTCACTGATTACTAATAATTAAAGGGGACAATTATTTTTTAGGGTATTGAAGATTACAATGGCGATATGGATTTTAAAATGGCTGGCACCACAAAGGGTATAACAGCCTTGCAGGTTAGTGTGTAATTGTTTCCTTACAATAACATGGCTATTTCACTAGTATTCAATAAATAAGTGAACTACTCCTTCTTTTTTTTTTTTTTTTTAGGCAGACATCAAACTCTCAGGGTTACCTTTGAAGGTTGTTATGGAAGCCATCCAGCAGGCAAGTGGTAAGTGCTTGTATGCGCTTTAATTAATGTAATATTTTCAATTTTGCTTTTACGCTTATTTCAGACATCCAGCATTTTTAGAAGGAGAGGCTGGCAATCTCCTTGTTTCTCTCAGGACTTATTTACCTTAACCCCATGTGCTGGAGTGGTTTATGCGAAAAGTTATCACTTCGGTGCCAGGATTTCTTCATCAAACACTACTAATTTTCATATGAATGGCTCCCCTCGAACAGTTTAATCTCTGTTCCGTTTACCTTTCTAGAGACTTGTATCAGTATACATTCATTTCTGACACAGTATACCCATGTCCATTTAATAGCATGTTGATTTTGGGGTCAGTGACCCTTCAGGCTGTGTGACCACTGCTTTTCTTGCCCTGTGGCAAAATTAGAAGGGTACAACAGAAGCTCAGGCAGTCTGTATGGTTCACTAAACCTGAAGTCTGGGCTGAAGAAAACATTAGATTTGCCCCCTCAGCTCTGCAAGGGTTAGCTGATTTATCCTGCAGGCTTCAGTACCCTGAATCTGCTTTTCTTCTTTGTCCAACTGGTTGCAACTCTCCAACCTGATCGGGTACCTGCCCACATCCAAGGTATGTCAGACAGTGGAGGAGAGCGCTGGCTACCAGGGGAATGAGGAATAAGACAAGTCCATTCACCTTATTGGTCATCCAGTAGACAACATGAGCAATTAATCCTTGCAGTGTGGAGAGGGGACCTACTGCAAGGGTCACTTTGTTTGCAGCTCAGAGTTCAGGTAAAGTATGGCTCGTCTCTCTGCTTACTGTTGTTTTATCATTTCTTACATCTCAGTATTGCCATTAAAAGCCTTTTTGCATTCGGACTGTTAAATGTAGACCCGAGGGAGAAACTAAAGCGCTATATACAATTTTTTTATTTTTCCTTTCTAGTAGCCAAAAAAGACATTTTGCAAATAATGAATAAAACAATTGCAAAGCCCAGAGCGCAGAAGAAAGAAAACAGCCCTGTCATAGGTAATATAAATTTAAACTTTGTCTTGTGATAATATTAAGCGTCCGCAAATTGAAAAAACAATATCCTGGTGCTGTAGTATAGCAGCTATAAGTAGAAACGTAGCACCTGAATTTATGGTACAAATGTTTGTCAAATATTCCTGGGTAATGTCTAAAATAGTTGAAATTAGTTTAGGAGTTTAATAAATCCATGCACGGTTTTGTTGTAGGTCCAGTAGCAGATATTTTTCCATGTAGATGAGTAGCTCAGGCCTTCAGCTTGATTGCCACTTTAATATTAGAGGGCCTCTACGGACAGGGACTCATACCTTGACTTACTGACCGATTCCATTTGGGCACATTGCTCTACAAGCACGAGGTCCTTGGAGATGCAGCAAAATAACTCGCAACAAACAGACATAGCTATTCTTGTGTTTATGCCAATAATATCAATCAGTTGTGGACCTTCTCTGTTCTATTAACATCTTGAAGGACTTTAGTTTTAGCCTTCATTAAATATTTAACCCCAATGTATCACCATTAGTAAATGTCTCCTTAGTTCCTGTCCAGTGACAGACCTAAAATTATGGATTTGCTATCACTTTCTATCACTGTGACAACAGTCACCAGGCAAATGAAAAGGGATGAAGTTCCCCAGTGTGAAAATGGCAATAAAAATGGATTTCTCAGTCTATCCCAAACCAAAAATAAGTGTTTTGATTATAGATGCAGTAAGACAATTAAGTGTGGTTTTGGGTTTTACCTTGTCATTATACCATTTGGTTTTATACACAAATGTGATCAATTTGGAGCCTGTAAGGAAATGTTCTAAACGAAGTGCTTGATTTTATTTTTGCCTTAGAAAATGTCAACGTGCCTTTATCCAGGAGGGCGAGATTTGTTGGTCCTGGAGGATATAATTTAAAGAAACTTCAAGCTGAAACAGGCAAGTACTGAAGTACATATGTTTTGTATTTTATAAGGAATATTTACAATGTATGTATGAAAAGTTCCCAAGTATTGCGGCTCATTGGGTTTTGACACCTAACATGCTTATATGATGAGCTTCAGAAAGGGCCCCAAACAAGCAGGACATTTACAGGAAACCCCATAAAACATGAGACTTATGAAAAAAATGTTTAAGTTGATATTTAACTCCATAACAAGGACTAGAGGCCACCACCTAAAACTGGTGGAGAAAAGATTTAACCACAAGGGGCATAGGGGCTTCTTTTTAGTTAGAGCGGTTAAAGTCTGGAACTTGCTGCCACAAGCAGCGGTATCAGCTGAGAGTATTGAATCATTCAAAAAGCATTTAGATATCTTCCTCCGAGACCGTAACATACAGGAGTACAGGTACTCTTCAAAACACACAGGGACTCATATACACACATGCACAGACTCACACAGAGGTTGAACTTGATGGACCTGTGTCTTTATTCAACCTCAAATACTATGTAACTATGTCCTTTTTTCTTTTTTTAAGGAGTAACGGTGAGCCAATTAGATGATGAAGTGTTCTCTGTTTTTGCTCCAACACCCAGTGCTATGCAAGAAGCCAGAGAGTTCATCAGTGAAATCTGCAAAGATGATGTAAGCCCGCCTATCATTGTCCTGCACTTGTTCTCCATTCTGCTATATCCATGCTCATTTATTTTCTTCATTGCAGCAAGACTTTGCCCTGGAGTTTGGAGCTATATACACAGCCACCATAACCGAGATCAGGTAAAGAGGAACCTTTTCTAATCCTAAACAACAAATAACTACATTGGCAATGCTTCAGTATAAATGACATATTATCTCCCTTGGGCTAATGAATCTCTATGACTAGTTAGGAATTGTTGCCTTTGTCCTTGTATATTAGAATGTAATCCTGTTATAGTGTAATAACACACTCAATTAAAAAAAAAAAAACATAGTTAAGACATTTTTGGTTGTGTAGCATTCATGTCATTCTAACTTGGAGATCAGTTTATCCTTTAACATGAGCTGGGCCATTTGTGGACGAATGTGTTACCCATAAATTGTGCAGTCTGCAAGCTGCTCTCTTTATTTCAGGAAACGCTGACTGTCCTAATAGACTAAAAACAGACTGAGCTCCCCCATTACATACAATGAAAGTCTACATCTTTGACTCTTTGTTAGGACAGAGTGTTTAAATCTAAATTACATCTGATAATAATATACAGTACAGTACAGTACAGACGGTTAATTATCCTAGTCATCCCATCCCCCACTCCTTTTCATTCAAGTGGAGAATTCAGTACAGAGAAAAACTTTTGTTTAACCACTTGCTGGCCGGGGTGTTTACACCCCCTTCCTGTCCAGGCCATTTTTCAGTATTCAGCGCTGCGGTACTTTGACTGACGTTTATTCCATCATGCAACGCTGTACTGAAATGAATGTAATATCATTTTTGGGGACACATAGAGCTTTCTTTTGGTGGTATTTAATCACCACTGAGGTTTTTTTTATTTATTTTTTACTAAATATAGGAAAAAGTACCCGAACAAAAAAACTGTTTTCCCTTTATTATGTTATGAAACCTTTTATTATTGCCCAATTTTGGGGTAAAATATAAAAGACGGGATCACATTGGGTAAACAGACACCAAACATATGAAACCTTTAAAATTGCGCACGCACGCAAAATCGCAAAAAACTACCACACCCAAAATTGACCATATGTGACGCTTTAAAAGCTTTTACCGCTCATCAGTTTAGTGTCATCTGTGATTGATGGCCCTAAAATTAATGCTCACAGCGACATTCGCGATATGTAACATATGCGGCGTAATGGGCACAACAGTTGTTTTCGCACGTAGTTGCACCCGATGCATGTTTAAGCATGTATGTGGGGGGCTTTTAAAAAAAAGTTTTTCTATTTTTTTTTTACACTTAACTTTATTGTTATCGCATAGCGGGGTAAGAAGCCCCCTATGTGATATCACATTACAGTGACAGATCCTCTTTATGGAGACATCCGAGGTCAGACAACTAATGTCACCTAGGGACCCCCAGAGAAGCTCATGAAGCAGAGATCTGCGGGTAAAAAATGTATTAACCCTTGCAGTGGGGCTAACCCCGCACTGCAATAATTAAGTGCTCATTTTTGCCTAGAGTAAAAAAAAAAAAAGCTATTCTCACCCGATCCTCCAAGCCGATTTGCTCTAAGACAAGTCCCTGGAGCCTCACCCCCAGCAACGGTCTAAGGTCCCTTAGTCATCATGTTCTATAAACAGTGTATAGGGCGTGAGGACGCCGAGGGACATACCATTACTACAGCGGAGAAGGAGACAGGCTGGAGGGAGCGCTGTCACAGCAGGACGGCTTAGAGGATTGGGTGAGTATAACTTTGTTATTTTTGACCCTATGCAAAAACGAGCCCTTAACCCTTGCAGTGTGGGGGGTAGCCCAACTGAAGGGGTTAATAATGGAAAAAGAATTCCTGGAATTCTTTATTAACTCTGTGAAATGGTTACAACTAATCCTTAATTTTATTCCCTAAATTTAAAAGGATCCTAGAATGATAGAAGCACTAACTTTCATTGCTGGCTCATTTTTTAAAGATGCATACTTCAAGTCTGACATCCTGATCCTGGCTTCACTAGCTAGCCAGCCCCGTTAGTAAACTCTTAGTGATGAGTAGAATGCCAGAGAGCAATACTCACCCTTCGCTTCCTCTTCCAACATGCGTACTGCTGTGTAAGAAATGACAAAACACTACTATCGAGGCAGATGATACTCTCCGGTACTATTCCCAGGTCTTTGCAGAAATACATTTAATGATATACTGATGGATCCATAACTAAATGAAATGGAGTGTTAAATCTTACTGGAGCTGTGAAGCAACCCTTTCCTTATTAAATCATAACCGGCATTGATATAGCGCCAACAATTTATGCCGTGCTTTACATACTGTACATTCACATCAGTCCCTGTCCTCATGGAGCTTACAGGTCACTATCTCACATGCATACATTTACTAGGTATAAGTTAGACGGGAGCCAATTGACCCGCCAGCTTGTCTTTTAGGTCTCGTTCACACCTATACGTATTGCATATGCGCGTCTGTCGCGCATTTTTTTTACTGCGATTCGCGGTAAAAAGTTGCGTGACCGTTGTGCGTTTCCGAAGGCTACTTGGCTGTAGCCCAATGGAAACGCGCAACAAAACGGCCCAAAGTAGTACCTGTACCTTTTACAGGCGTGGGCCGTTTTGTAGCGCGTTTGGGACGGGCGGAAATACGCCAAGGTGGGAACGAGACCATTGAATACAATGGGATTGATATTTTTTAGCGTTTTGTAGAGCGTTCGTCGAGCGTAGAACGCGCTACAAAACGTTCAGGTGTGTAATCGAGGACTTAGAGTGAGGGAGGAAACTGGGGTACACGGAGGAAACCCTCACAATCAATTGACATTGTTTGCAGAAAGTGCTGCCGAATATCATCTATTCAGATCAGTTACCTCGACCCTTCCTGTACCAGTCATTTGCAACTGTTAACTGCAGGGCAGCAGGCACATGTCACAAGCCTGGGGCAGTGTTCAGACATATAGAAAAAGGCTTAAGCTGGTCATACACTGCTCGAATTTCTTTTACTCGAAATTAGATCTGTGGGTAGCCCTGCCGACACCATCCGGATCGACAAAAGTTGATTTTTCAATTTGCTTTTGTCAAAGTAGTTGGGTGGAAAATGATCAGCCGAACAGTGACCGCAGCCAATCATTGACAAAAAGTCAACATCTGCATAGCAATAGCAGCGCTGTTTAGTCTTCCTAGGCTGCATGTTTTCAGGAATGGAGGGCGGCTTTTGACACTGCTGAATGGCTTACCACTATGAAGGCACCACTATATTAGCCAAGAGGAATGGAAAGGTTCACTTTAGGAAAAGCTTTTTCAAGATGCATTGTATTTACTTACTGCTTGTGAACAAAAAAAAATAAAAAATTGAATACTGCAGTGTTCTATCTTCTTGTTTGGAATACAGCTTCAACTACTTTTCCCTCATACGCCTGGGACCTATATTGTTACCATGTTCATTTTTTTTTCTTTATGCATTGCAGGGATGTTGGTGTAATGGTCAAACTATACCAAAATATGACTCCTGTTTTACTTCACAATTCACAGCTCGACAATCGAAAGGTAGAAGTCTAATCTGTACTTAAACATTCTCATTGGTTAAGGATGCATGGATCTGATCCTGCTGCCCAAAATTAAGTTGATCACCGCAACTGTTGTTATAGTGTATTTTCAGTAGATACAAATTCATAGGAGGGAAAAAAAATGTAATTTGACTTTAATAGTTTATTATAATTGCCGTTACAGGTTTTGTAAACCCATTTCTAGTTGCTAAGATATGTGTACACGTATAAGGGAATGTGGATAGCATCTCTGCCTAGTGACTGCAGAGATGAGCTCAGGCTTTTAAAGACTCTGTTGTGTTTTATTAAGGTGAGACCTGGCACATCCACTTCCAATGTAGGAGCAATGAGCTGTAGTCATTGTGGAACACTACTAAGCAGGAAGAAGAGTCTGCGTATGAGATGACACATTTGGCTTCCCCCATGTGTACATGCAAAGTTACAAACACATGCACAGACAGTATGGGGTCTATACATAAACAATTTGCAGGGCCGTTCGCCCTGCCCATATCTATAAACGTATGTTTTATGTGCATGCATGCAAAAGGAATGTTCTTTAGTTTGTTTTGAATGTAATTCTGAATGTTAGCGTAATTATGTAATGTAGTATTGCATTATGGCCTCTAGATGGAGCTGAGGAGCATAGAAAATAAATACTTATTTCCTAAGCTCCAGTGACCATAATGCAATACATTTATTTATTACAGGAATTTATATAGTGCCAACAATTTACACAGCACTTTACATAGTTGCACATTCACATCAGTCTCTGTCCTTAAAGAGCTTACAATCTAAAGTCCCTATCTCGCATACATAGGAGGGTCAATTTAGACAGGAGCCAATTAACCTATCAGCATGTCTTTGGAGTGTGGGAGGACTGGAGTACCCGGAGGAAATCCACATAAGGCGAACATGCAAACTCCTTGCAGATAGTTACCTAACCGGGATTACATTAAAGTGACACTAAACTAAATCTTAAAAATGCATTCAAGTACCCTAACTATTAACAAAAATGTATCTGATTTGTGTATCACTCAGCTGCTGACACTGTCCTTCCTTCTGGAGGGTGGCTACTTTTGTCCCCCATGGTCCCTGTGTGTGTTATAAAGTAGTCACCGCTCCAAACTCACTCCTGTGATGGACTACAATCTCATGTTTAATTTACTAATTTGTATTGAGATTGTAGTTCATCACAGGAGTGAGCTTGGAGCGGTGGCTACTTTATAACACACACAGGGACCATGGGGAACAAAAGTAGGCACCCTCCAGAAGGAAGGACAGTGTCGGCACTAATTCAGAGATGATTTGAGGATCTACATTACTTATGCATGTATTCACACAAAATGAAAAAAATTCGGCCCTGTGAATTGCTTATAAATAGACCCCTATGTTTTTAAATCTGCAACTCTTATTAAGTTTTAAATCAAGACAGTCACATTGACATATCTAGTTTAAAAAAAAAGAAAACTTTAGCTTTCCTTCGAAAGAATAAATACATTTAAACGGACTGTTGCCAAACTAAACTTTCCATTCAAAGCTTTCCCTATATAGAAAATAATACTTCTCCTCTTGCCCATGTAAAGAAATCGCTCAATAACCAAAATTTCTGTGAGTGTCGATCTCCTGGTCTCAGTGGTTCCTTCTGCCGACCTCCTTGTTACTACTGTGTCCTGTAGTTATGTGGGGCTCAGTAGGAGGAACCACGGTGCACAGTGGGACTAGGATATTGACTCTACTGGAAATGTGGGTTTCTTAAGGATTTCTCTGTAATGAAGCTTGGAAGTGTGGGCAGCAGGAGAGGTAAGTACGATCTTCTTTTCAGGAAGAGCTGAAAACCCCACTGTAGACTTTGATTACAGCAATTAAGTGGCTTAAAGAAGAACTCCGGGCAAAACTTCCATGAACCCTTGCTGTGGGGCTACCCCCGCACCTCAAGGGTTAACTGTTTTCATCTAGGTGCTAAAATTAAAAAGTTATACTCGTGTGATCCTAGGAGCCGACTTGCTCTTAGACCGGTCTATCCAGCAATGGTTAAAAAGCGTTTTGCCTGGAGTTATTCTTTAATAAATGTATAAAGCAGGGCTGGACAAATCCCAGGAGCCAGATAGCCAATTCTCCCTAAAAAAAAGACATCTGGTGAAATTTTGAGGCTTTCTTGTTGTCAATGGAGCTGACTCTTAAAAACAAAATCCTGCCGATTCCTTGTTCCGGTATTGGCCAGACTGGCTCCTGAATTCTATATTCATTTGTCTACCGCTGGTATAAAGTATGAGCAAGCGTGGCATTCTGATAAATGCCGTTGGTGCAAAAAATGGGGAAACGCTCTGTAGTCTGAGATTCCAACACTCGCAAAGCATTAACAGTCTGTTAAAACTGCTTCAAGGAGAATTTAAAGTCTTTTCAATATTTTATTGTAGATAAACCTGAAACATGAATGAGATCAGGTTGATGTAAATAGTTCTATCCGTATCTGTTTTGTCATTTGTATTTTAGCAATCTGCTAAATACACAGATGAAATACAAATAAGAGAGCTCTCTTACCTGCCAAGGGATTTGTACTTCGGTTCATCCATTTCTAAGCTGTGCCACGCAGCACAAGTCTGTCTGGCAGGAGAGCTAGTTTTCCTATACACATACAGGTCATGGCCCTCCCCCAGCCTGTGACTGTACAATGAAAGGAGAAGCGGACTTTGTGCTGCTTCTCTCTTCTAATCTGAGCTCTGCTGTACGAGGGGAATTGCAAGAGGCTAATTCTAGCTCAAATGCATGTACTGATACTATGTGCTTATAAAGGCTGCAGTTATGTGCGCAGGGCAGCCATCAGGGGGGTACGGCCAATACTCATGTAAGGGGCCCGAGCAGCCTGGGGGGCCCGCCCGGGACCCTTACATGAGTATCGGCCGATGGTAAAGAGCGAGGAGGCGGACAGGCCCCTGCAGCGGCGGTGGAGGCCTGGCCCTAGCAGTGCAGGGCGCCAGCATTGCCGCTCCAGCGTCTTCGATACAAGCTGGGGCCCCATCAGCGATGCTGCTCGTGACGCCACTTCCAGCCAGTCCAGCGGCAGAGGAAGCCTGGTGTGCAGGTAAGAGGAGCTAGGAAGGAGGGAGGGGGATGACTCTTTCCCGTTCCCTCTCTCTTTCCCGTTCCCTCTCCGTGCCCCCTTTCCCTCTCCGCGCGCCCTTTGCCTCTCCGCGCGCCCTTTGCCTCTCCGCGCGCCCTTTGCCTCTCCTTCCCTTGCCGCACGCCCTTTCCCTTGCCGCGCACCCCTTCCCTCGCGCCCTTTCCCTCTCCTTCCCTCGCCGCGCGCCCTTTCCCTCTCCTTCCCTCGCCGCGCGCCCTTTCCCTCTCCTTCCCTCGCCGCGCGCCCTTTCCCTCTCCTTCCCTCGCCGCGCGCCCTTTCCCTCTCCTTCCCTCGCCGCGCGCCCTTTCCCTCTCCTTCCCTCGCCGCGCGCCCTTTCCCTCTCCTTCCCTCGCCGCGCGCCCTTTCCCTCTCCTTCCCTCGCCGCGCGCCCTTTCCCTCTCCTTCCCTCGCCGCGCGCCCTTTCCCTCTCCTTCCCTCGCCGCGCGCCCTTTCCCTCTCCTTCCCTCGCCGCGCGCCCTTTCCCTCTCCTTCCCTCGCCGCGCGCCCTTTCCCTCTCCTTCCCTCGCCGCGCGCCCTTTCCCTCTCCTTCCCTCGCCGCGCGCCCTTTCCCTCTCCTTCCCTCGCCGCGCGCCCTTTCCCTCTCCTTCCCTCGCCGCGCGCCCTTTCCCTCTCCTTCCCTCGCCGCGCGCCCTTTCCCTCTCCTTCCCTCGCCGCGCGCCCTTTCCCTCTCCTTCCCTCGCCGCGCGCCCTTTCCCTCTCCTTCCCTCGCCGCGCGCCCTTTCCCTCTCCTTCCCTCGCCGCGCGCCCTTTCCCTCTCCTTCCCTCGCCGCGCGCCCTTTCCCTCTCCTTCCCTCGCCGCGCGCCCTTTCCCTCTCCTTCCCTCGCCGCGCGCCCTTTCCCTCTCCTTCCCTCGCCGCGCGCCCTTTCCCTCTCCTTCCCTCGCCGCGCGCCCTTTCCCTCTCCTTCCCTCGCCGCGCGCCCTTTCCCTCTCCTTCCCTCGCCGCGCGCCCTTTCCCTCTCCTTCCCTCGCCGCGCGCCCTTTCCCTCTCCTTCCCTCGCCGCGCGCCCTTTCCCTCTCCTTCCCTCGCCGCGCGCCCTTTCCCTCTCCTTCCCTCGCCGCGCGCCCTTTCCCTCTCCTTCCCTCGCCGCGCGCCCTTTCCCTCTCCTTCCCTCGCCGCGCGCCCTTTCCCTCTCCTTCCCTCGCCGCGCGCCCTTTCCCTCTCCTTCCCTCGCCGCGCGCCCTTTCCCTCTCCTTCCCTCGCCGCGCGCCCTTTCCCTCTCCTTCCCTCGCCGCGCGCCCTTTCCCTCTCCTTCCCTCGCCGCGCGCCCTTTCCCTCTCCTTCCCTCGCCGCGCGCCCTTTCCCTCTCCTTCCCTCGCCGCGCGCCCTTTCCCTCTCCTTCCCTCGCCGCGCGCCCTTTCCCTCTCCTTCCCTCGCCGCGCGCCCTTTCCCTCTCCTTCCCTCGCCCTTTCCCTCTCGCGCGCCCCTTCCCTCTCTCGCCCCCTTTCCCCTCTCCTTCCCTCTCTCGCCCCCTTTCCCCTCTCCTTCCCTCGCATGCTCTTGCTCTCTCGCTCACTCTCGTTCACTCGCCCGCTCTCGTTAGTTCTCTTTCTCTTGTTCTATATTTGTTTGCTCTTTTTGCCTCTCCTGCATGATACCTAACTCAAAGAACATTTGTTTTTAGGTTGATCGTTCAGAAGTGAGCTTTAGTATTGGTTGGAAACCTGTGTTATTACTTTCTTTGTTTCTGCACTGAAGTATGTAAATGTAATGGATTGAATGATTTTTGGGGTGTCTTTCCCTGACATTCTTTTTTATTTTTAATTCTAGATAAGACATGCTAGTGCACTAGGTTTTGAAGTCGGTCAAGAAATTCAGGTACTGTATCCACACATGTGGTAAGACAGCAGGGAAAACACTTGCTATTTCATGTAGCCCATAAATGAGTTAGGAAATGTCAAATACACAAATATTAAAGAGAATAAGCTGGTGATTAAAAACCCTTAAATGTGTGTTTCAATTCTGGTTGGATGCCATTAAATTTGCCCACTGACTTTTCATACCATTATGCAGTCTGGCTAAGGGGGGTCTTACTCTTTTTGCTGCATGAACTCTAATGGGAGATGGGAAATCCACTGATGATAGGTTTGGCTTTGAATTCAAGTGTAGAGATTTGCTGACTGAGCACTGAGAGATAAAGGGATCGACAGGTGATTATACCCAAAACTGCTTTCATTTCTGCTCAGCAGAAGCTTAGAATAATTCTTATAATGGCAGAAAAGCCTTGTCAATGATAATTAAAGGTTTTTTCATAAGTAAAAAAAATGTGCTATTGGCAGGGTGCGTTATACTGCTGAAAGAGACCACTGCCATCGGGGAATACTATTTCCATAAAGAGGTGTTCTTGATCAGCATCAATGTTTAGGTAGGTGATATGTGTCAAAGTAACATCCACAATAATGGCAGGACCCAAGGTTTCCCAGCAGAACATTACCAAAAGCATCACACTGCCTCCTCCAGCTTACCTTCTTCCCATAGTGCATCCTGGTGCCATCTCTTCCCCAGGTAAGCGATACACACGCACCCTGCCATCCCCATGGTGTAAAAGAAAATATGGTTCATCAGACCAGGCCACCTTCTTCCATTTCTCTGTGGTCGTTTTGCTGCTCATTTGCCCATTGTAGGCACTTTTGGGGGTGGACACGGGTTAGCAAAGGCACAGTGACCAGTTTGCATCTACGCAGACCCATACGCAACAAATTGTGATGCGCTGTGCGTTCAGACACCTTTCTATTAGGACCAGCATTAACTTTTTCAGCAATTTGAGATACAGTAGCTCTTTTATTGGATTAGACTACACGGATCAGCCGTTGCTCCCCACGTGAATCTTGGCCACTCATGACCCTTTTGCCAGTAGGTCCTGACCACTGTAGACTAGGAACATCCCACAAGAGCTGCAGTTTTGGAGTTGCTCTGAGCCAGTTGTCTAGCCATCACAATTTGGCCCTTATCAAAGTCACTCAAATCCTTAAAGGAGAACTATGGGGTTAGGGCTTTTCCCCATAGTTCTCCTTAGGGTAACGGGAGGACACAAACTAACGTCCTCCCATCACCCTAAGCTCAGTATACCGCGAGCTACAGCTGGAGATATACTGAGACGCCAAAGCTGAAGCGAATCCCGACAATTATGTCTGGATCCGCCCAGCTGCGTGAGTGACAGCTGGCTCTGCCTATATAGAGGCAGAGCCAGCTGTACCCTCCCCTGTCTGTTCCGCCAGTCAGCGCTGGAGGATCGGAGGGGGGAATCCAGCCCCTCCCCTGTTACGGCAGAGAGCCGTGACAGGATCGAGAAGTGAGCGAACGCTGGTATGTGTTCCCTCACCTCCCGATCTACTGAGCCGACCTGTGACAGTTTCAATGTCGCAAGTCGGCTAGAACTATGAGGTGAGTGAAAAGCACTCGCCTCATAGTTCTCCTTTTAAGCTTGCCCATTTTTTTCTGCTTCCAACACATCAACTTCGGAGACAAAATGTTCACTTGCTGCCTAATATATCCCACCCATTTCCTGGTGTCATTGTAAAGAGATAATCCATGTTGTTCACTTCACTGCTCCATATTCATAATGTAATGGCTGATCAGTGTATGCTACAATCACTGTTTGAATTTCATTCAAGTTTCCATTCTGCTTTAGAAAACCTAACAAATGTTCTGAAAGCGATTTTTTTTTTTTTTTT
>NW_017306340.1:525287-564832 GCF_000935625.1 Nanorana parkeri
TTAAAGTGTTTTTTTTTTTTTTTTTTTTTTTTTCTTACGCAAAATTCACTGGTGTATAGCCAGCTTTAGATGGTGCTACATGCTCTAGGTGTGTCTATGCATGTTACCCTTAGGGCTTAGGTGCACTGCAATACGGTAACTGGAGTTACCACAGCAAAAAGTAATGCACTGTATATGTGCATTGCACTTATTTTTAATTGATTCCAACGCACATACTGTGTAGCAAATGCACTGTTCATTGTAAGGTGCTGCCTTTAAAAAAAAAAAAAAGGGGTTCAGGGCCTCTTTTTTTGTTTCCTTTTGTGTGTGCGTTGACAGCCTGTTCAAAATGTGCACATGTGGTGGTGTGATCATTGTATGTATTTCTGCGCTCTCGTAATGCTGTAGATTTCTCAGTTAGCTTTTCTTCCCATTGCGCATTATTTGTGATATATTTATCTACATCTTTTTTTTTTTCTTCTCTTAAACAGGTGAAATATTTTGGTCGCGATCCGACTGATGGGAGAATGAGATTGTCTAGAAAAATTCTTCAGACTCCAGCTAGTCCTGTGATCCAAACTGTCAGTGACAGAAATAGTATTACTATGGGAAGTGGTGACTCTTCAACTTAAAGCAGACCCAGAGACCTCAGCTGCTGTTGGTATAAATGGACAGTTTGTATTCTGTATGTATATTGTGTATATAATCTCTTTTAAATCACTGCTAAATCTATTAAATGGTTTGTACTTAATTTTTACATGTGCGTTTTGTTTTGGCTTTTCTTTCTCGAGTTTTCAGGCGATGGGATCATAAATGATCAATCCCACAGCATAGTAGTACAATCAGTGCTACAGCAACACAAAAGTACATGGTTCGGTCCCAGTGAAAGTAAAACTGGGCAATTCACCAAAAGCAAATGATGAGGAAAATGCATAGAGATTACGTCAGCTACATGTCAAAAATCCAGACAATATAGGCAGCTGAAGTCGTATGCAGATCTGCAATTTCCATGTAAACAATAATCTTGGCCTTACCCTCTCCTGCCTTTTGCGGCCTTAAATATTGGCCAGTGAGGCCTCCCATCAATTTAAACAACCAATAGGTGAATGGGTGGGGACAAGTTTGACTTAAAGGAGAACTATGGGGTTAAGGCTTTTCCCCATAGTTCTCCTTAGGGTAACGAGAGGACACAAACTAGCGTCCTCCCATAACCCTAGGCTCAGTATACCGCGAGCAGCAGCTCGCGGTATACTGAGACGCCGCAATATATCGCGAGCAGCTGCTCGCGGTATACTGAGGCGCCGCCGCTGAAGCGGATCCCGACAATTGTCCCGGGATCCGCCCAGCTGCGTGACTGACAGCTGGCTCTGCCTAGCTAGAGGCAACTACTTGAGCCTTGGGGCCATTTTCCTCCTAGATCACCTTGAGCCCCAGCACATTTTTTTGCTTTCTTTCGGCGATATCTTGGTTTGGCACATTATATCTTTTAGGTCCACCCTCAGTCTACCCTAACATATTGTAAAACACATGGAGCAAATTGCTCTCTTGTTAAATTTTCAGCTGTAAGAAGCATTTGATCCATGTGAACTTCAAGGGCAAGTCTCTTTGGACCAGCTCATGACAACATCATGAAAGTAGGCTTTAACTCCCTTTAACTAAAAATCACATCAGCCTACAGCTCTGCATGCTGATATGAAATCATCTTACATTCATTAAACAAACATATTTTTATTTTACTTACAATTTATTGTATAAATCCAGGAAGTAAAGGTAGATCTAGTAACCTGCCCTTAGTAAACATGGCCACTGTCAGAAGAATGGGGAGGAAAAGAAAAATAAGGTATGCAGAGAATACAAAGCCGGCTATTATCTAGAAGTGTGTGTTTGTAGATTGTCATTACTAAACATTTCTAAAGGTGTCTTTGCTGTTATTTTAAAGATATGGGTAAAGGTCCGCTTTGAAGTACACCTAGCAGAAAAGCACTTCCTTATCTCAGTTGTTCTCGATCATTGTCACAGGTAGTACTGAAGCTCAACAGTCAGGCAAACTAGTGTTTTCATTAAGAGAATTCCACAATGACAGCCTGCGTGTTAGGTTTCTGTTAATGGATTGACTGCATTGTATGTAATGACTGTTTGATAGATGAGAAGAATTTATAGAATGTCATTTTTCTAACACAAAACACCTTGCAGGGTGTTTCCTACTTTTGAGGGAATGTAGTTTTTTTTTTTAAAAGCCGTGAACCGTGAAATCACAGCACACAAAAACGTGCACAAGGGTGCTTGGTCCTTCAATAAAGAAGGGACCATACTTTGCCGACCCCCCGGGGCGCAAGGCTCCTGACGGGGGTTGAGTCTGTTGGTCCACCAGCCCGAAGGCCGGTGGACCCCGATCCTTTGGGGACCTGACGGAACAGGTCCCGCACAGTACTAGGTGGGGGCTCTCCCGAAGAGAGACCCCCCCCCAGGTTGGGAGGAGACGGAGAACCCTATATTAGGGCACAGAATCTACTCCCCACTAGTGATGAGCCGAACACCCCCGTGTTCGGTTCTAACTCGAACTTAGAACTAGAACTCTCTCTCTCTCTATCTCTCTCTCTCTCTGTATATCTGGATTGCTGTATATCTGGATTGCTGTATTGCTCTATTGCTCGCTTGCTATATTGCTCTCAATCTCCTTCAACACACTACACAGGGCCGCGGTGTCAGCAGCCTTATATAGTGTGCTGCAGGGACTTAGCTGTGAGACATGATTGGGCAGAGTCATCGTGACTCTGCCCAATCATGGCTCTATATTTGTACTGAGCCCTGATTGGCACAGTCTTGCACCTGACCTGCGGTCAGGTGCAGGACTGTAGCCAATTGCCGCTTCGGATGGCGCAGTGCATTGTCGGATGTGCCGCGGTCATCCCATAATGTTCGGTGTTCGGCGAACGCTCGAACATGCTATGTTCGAGTCGAGCATAGGTTCGACTCGAACGCGAAGCTCATCCCTACTCCCCACATCGGGAAAAGGCCCCGAAGGAACCTACACCCTCCGCATCTGTGGGTCAAAATTTAAAATAAAAAAGTGCCAAATCGTGCATATAGTGCTTAAATAAAGCTAAAGTGCCAGTGCACCACTCTGACAGGCCTTAGGGTCCGGAGTGCAAAAATATTGCCCCAGACTAGTCATAAGGCCTGTCACGGAGGCGAAGTGCAGAAAAATGCAATATGGTGTTGTGTCCTAGTGCACAGTGAATTACTTAGGGGGTCCCATACCCTAGTGATTTTCTGATGCACCCCTGGGACACCACCCCCAGGGGGCACAACACCACAGGCTTCTGCCGCCCCCAACCCTCCAGCCAGACCAAGCTTCATCTGTTCAGTCAGAAAGCCTGTACCGGGCTGTTCCCCTCTCACAGGAAGCAACCCAGCACGCTCTTTCACTCCAGCAAGTACTAAGTAACCATCCCCCGCAAGGACGGTTCTTTTCCCCACCAAAAACTCATAAGAACAGATACTACACTTGATCTTAGCCAAAAGGCAGAGAAGCGATTTGAGGGAATGTAGTACCCATAGAGCCCCCTAGATGGGGATAGTGGGCCTTGACTATATACAGTATATTCTAGCATGGGAAGGGCTAGAGGTCCTGTGGACTCACCATGTGGAGACTAGACGATTAGTGAGGCTCTCCTCTCTCAGGAGGGGCCTATTGGGCTGTGGGCCTGCCATGGAAGATTCTGGAAGGCCACAATATCCCTCCTCAACCAAATGATACCAGTATATTCAACACTCCACTTTGTTGTAAGGAGTACTACGCCACATGTTTGGAACGGTTTCCTGCCATTCCCTGTTGGAAGAAGGATCCTAGTATACAATTATGTGAACTGCTCTTATTTATTTGGAAAAAGAGTTCAAATGCAGAACAAGTGTAATGTTTGCTGAGTCCTATGCATGTGAAGTAGGTGAATGTGCTGCAGGCAACCAGTAAGATTCCTACCAAAACCAATACCTGGGGTAATGTATTAGCAGCGGGTTTTGGCCAGGAGTGGTGGCAGTTTAAGAGCACAGGGCTGCTCCTTGGCGGTGGCTGGTAGCTTTCTCTGGGTGCACCACCTGGACTGCAGAAAACATATAGCGATGGCGTGGTGTGGTGGCAACCGCCACTGCTGCATTGAACCTGGAACCCCGTGCACACTGAGGCCTCGAGAGCAAAAGTGTAAATGTACTGCCCAGGGAAGCAGAAGTTTTTAATGGAAACTGGTGAGATGAGAGAACCCTGAGGGTACCGTCCCTGCAAAGCTATTTGGCCCCGGGACTGGAGAACTGGCTTTATAACTCCAGTCGGCAGGTGAGTCTTTGGTCACCTCTTACAGGCAGTCATAGGTAACTCCTATATATTTGATTACAGAATGATGATAAACATTAGCGTTTGGGGGAACAAAGAAAAGAGGGTTTTTGTCTAGTAGGTGCCACATCCCATTATATTAACACCCAAGAAGAATGTACACACTTTTAGGCACCCACAAAAACCAGATACTTTAAATTGCATCCATTTTTATTGAACATATACTCCACTATAAAACCATAAAAAGAGACAGAATACATCAATTAAACACTGCTCCCACCGACCATTAACCTCATTACATAATACCATACCAGAAAATGACTTCCTCCCGTCTTGGACAGGCAATTGTATAACTACTATCACATTTCTATACATTATTACATTATACCATAATGCCATTAAACCCAGTCTAGTTACTTGGATGGGATTCAACTCGGCTCAACACATTTCTCGGATGAGTCCACTTCATCAGGAGCAAAGAATGAGGCATGCTGGAAAAACGTACAATTGTGTATAAATATAATGAAATCCAATATATAGTACAATATATACAGTATACAGCAAGTCCCCTACTTACATTCATGTTACAAACTTTCAAAGATGCAAACGTGCATTTGCATGTCCGGTCACTCAAGTTAGTTCATTGTCTGGCATAAATTGTTACATGCATGTGCATTTTACTGTTTAGAGTACAGTAGTACAGTATCTTTATTTTAAGCCAAGGATGTGTAAAAGCAGCAGAGATGTAGCTGGGTACCTAGGCTAAATTTGCTAGATTTACAAACTGGACTTACGAACGTGCTCTCAGAACAGAATCCGTACATATATAGGGGACTTAGTGTGTATGTGTATATATATATTTATATATATATATCCTAATAGGTTGGACTTGATGGACTAATGTCTTTATTCAACCTCAAATACTATGTATGTAACTATGTATGTAACTATATATATACACACACACTATTGTCAAAAGTATTGGGACACCCCTCCACATCATTGGATTCAGGTGTTCCAATCACCTCCATGGCCACAGGTGTATAAAATCAAGCACCTAGGCATGCAGACGCTTCTACAAACATTTGTGAAAGAATGGGTCCATCTCAGGAGCTCAGTGAATTCAAGAGGGGTACCGTGATAGGTTGCCACCTGTGCAATAAGTCCATCCGTGAAATGTCATTGCTACTAAATATTCCACAGTCACCTGTTAGTGGTATTATAACAAAGTGGAAGCAACTGGGAACAACAGCAAGTCAGCCACAAAGTAGTACACCATGTAAAATAACAGAGCGGGGTCAGCGCATGCTGAACTGCGCAGAAGTCACCAACTGTCTGCAGAGTCAATGGCTACAGACCTCCAAACTTCTTGTGGCCTTCAGATTGGCACAGCAACAGTGCGTAGAGAGCTTAGTGGAATGGGTTTCCATGGCCGAGCAGCTGCACCCAAGCCTTACATCACCAGGTGCAATTGAAAGCCTTGGATGCAGTGGTGTAAAGCACGCCGCCACTTGACTCTAGAGAAGTGGAGATGTGTACTCTGGAGTGACATTATTTTTGCACGTTTATATGCGCTGGTTCAGCGTTTTTGCACATTTGGCACATTTTTATATGCGTGAAGACACATATTTTGACTGGCCGCTTAAGAAACATTGCGGTCAATGGACAAACGCGCACGAAAATGCGCAACATGCTTCTGCTGTGCATTTCCACTGAAGTCTATGGGGGAAAAAAACGAGCTTAACTAGCTCCGGGCCGGCCGTAGTAAAAAAACGGCCGGCCAGGAGCTCTCTCACAAAAGAAGCTTATGTACATTTATTTTGCGCTTGGCGGTTTCCTGCTGGCGTTTTGCTGCTCAGGTGTGAACAGGGGCCATTGAAAATAATGGCATTTCTTGTGTTGGGTGTTTTAAAAGCGCTTTTCCTACTGCTCAAAATTGCCTAGGTGTGAACCAGAACTTAATGGACAAAGTTCCCTTTTAGCGCCCTTATTCTTTTGTGCCTGCCCCTGGAAATATTTTTAGTGGTTCATTTTTGCCTATAACCCTTCCCATCACAGATGTTCACTGAACCTTAGGTTGGGCACAAGTGAACCTTTGTGAATGGAGATATGGAAGCTGCTTCCTGTAAAAGAAGACCCCTAGTACTTACCTCTCCGATCTTGGGTGATGTCGAACTTCACTGTCTTCAAGATCTTTGGCAGCACACTTGCTTACTGTAACACAGGGGTCCGGGAAAGGGGCATCTGACACACCAGGAAATGTGGATTTTGCCAGAGGCCATGGCTCTTGAAGACAACGACATGACGGCTCACCATGCCAGGGAGGTAAGTATTAAAAGTCTTTTTGCACAAAAGTTTAGTTAGGTTTTTTTGTTTTTGGGCGACAGTCTCTCTAAAGTGGAACTTTAAAATAAATAATTGGTACCCTGCATCAGTGGCGTAACAACCGAGGGCAGCCAGTGCGACTGCCCCGGGTGCAGAGCTGGGAGGGTGGGGGCGCCGGGCAGTGACAAGTGAGCCCGGCGAATGAAAGATTTACGTGGGGCTGCCCTGGCAGGCAATCATGGGGCTGCCCTGGGGGCCTCAGGCGTGAGGACCCAGCGCGCAGCAGCTTCACATTGCAGAGAGAGAGACCGCGGCTCTGTGATAAGGTGATTCATATTTTTTTCTTGGTCTTCCCCTTGCTTCCTCCGGTCATAGTTACATAGTATTTGAGGTTGAATAAAGACGTAAGTCCATCAACCTATAGCGTGTGTGCATTTATGTTTGAGCAGGTGTGAGACATTAGCCAGGAGTACAGTGTCAGATGGCTGAGGAGACTTTCTGCCATTCCAGAACACAGAATAGCTGAACTTCAAAGTTACAACTATTCTGTGTTCTATTACAACACACCAGTTAGTTCTTCTGGGTTCATCAGGTATCAACTGAAGAGTTTATATGAGGACCGGGACCAAACGGCTTAGTGATTTACTGCATGTTTAAAAATGTATAAAGCGGCATTTGTTACAAAACTCGCCCTATCACCGGCTCTCTCCTCTGCAAACTTACTTCTCCAAAATCCAGCACCGCTAAGGTTGTTTTGTTTTGAGGGAAAAATCGACATTATAATAATTTTCCTATTAATAACATTGGCATTAAGTCTTGTTTTTGCCTGCCAGGCCAGTAAGGTGCCTTACAGGTGGCAATCCTAAGCAACATTGGTCTCCCAGGTTGGGGAAGTGGCGGAAGCTGGAGTTTCACTTTATGGGCTCATGCCCACAGGTTGCTGAACCCATACAACAAGGATAGGCAAACCAAACTCTGGCCCTTCATTTGTGCTGGAACTACAAATCCCACGAGGCATTGCAAGATTATCACTGCCACAGACATGATGGGACTTGTAGTTTCACCACAGCTGGAGGGCCAGCGTTTGCCCACCCCCACCCCTGCCATGCAATGTAAATGCTGGTGTATTTTGCAGCACCAGGTTGCCACAGGTGCTGTGTACAGCCTCCCATATAAGTGAATGGCTGTTTGTGTGTATACCCCAACACTTACATACAGTCGTATATGTATACGGACGTAAATCCCTGGACTTAGGAAACCTGCATCCAAGGAATTACATACGCATGTGTAGCAGTATGCAATTACTGGCGTTTACTTGCCTACAGTAACTGACTTCTAGGGATGTGGCTGTCTTTGGGAGGAGAACATTCCGGGATTTGTATTGTATGGGCTCAGCCAAATAAAGATGACTTGGAGAGATAGTGTTACGTAACCTATGAGTCCATGACCAGACAGCAGTCATCAGAGGAGCAGTGTCAGGGTCATCCAGCCCCCCAGCTGTGGTGAAACTACAAATCCCATGACGCATCTGACTCTGGGAGCCCTGCCTATGGCTGTGAGAAAATTGCAATGCCTCAAGGGATTTGTAGTTCAACAACAGATGAAGGGCAGGAGTTTGCTCACCTCTGCCCTATCGTTACTGATCTTACAATATTTTTTAATAACGTATAATCCACGTATCAGCCCACACAACTGCTGTGTAAAGGTGAGAACGAAGTTCTCTTTAACAACTCTCCCCACACCAAAGATGGCCGCTGCTTTCCCCTGTTCCGCTAGCTGCGGAGACTGACACCGCCCCCTGCCGGCGCTCGCCGTTTCGCGGAAGTCACAGGCGACAATATTGGCCCCCGAGCGACGCCGTAGCCCCTGCCAAGCCAGCCCGGCCAACCTGTTCCATTTCTCGCTGGAGGAAGAGAAAGGAGAGAATCGGGTTACAAGATGGCGGCTGTGTGATCTGCTAGCAGGTCGGAGGAGGCTGGAGAAGGAGATCGGGGAGAAGAGAAGCCAGCCGAGGAATCGTCCGCTCTGATACCATCAGCCATGATCGGCGGCGGGGGGAGCCGGGAATAGAGCGCTGCCGGGTGGAGAAGAGTGCGCCATCATGTCTGACACCAGGCGGAGGGTGAAGGTCTACACTCTGAACGAGGACCGCCAATGGGACGACCGGGGCACCGGCCATGTGTCGTCCACCTACGTGGACAGGCTGAAGGGGATGTCTCTGCTGGTCCGGGCTGAGTCTGACGGTGAGGAAAGGGCTATCTACACTAGTACCGGGTGAAGAGGGTTTTTGAGTTGGGTAACTACAAGTCCCAGTGTGCGTTGGGCCTCCTGGCTGCTAGGCTTAGGAACTAAAAGGCCCAGCGTGCCTTGGGGCCCTCTAGGAGTGAGGTGCCACAAATGGCAGCGTGCTCTAGATCTCCTGGCTGCTAAACTAAGGGACTGAAAAACCCAGTGTGCCATGGGGGCCCCCCAGCACTGAGGAACCACAAGTTCCAGGGTGCTCTAGGGCCCCTCTAGCTGCTGAAGTTAAGGAGCCACAGGTTCTAGCAAGTCTTTGGGTCCCATGGCTGCTGAGCTTTAGAACCATAAGACCCAGTGTGCTCTGGGGCCACAAATCCAACTTGGTATGGTGCCCTCCAGTACTGAGGAACTACAAGTCCCAGGGTGTTCTTAAGACCCCTAGCTGCTGAGTGAGGAGTCATAAACTCCAAGGTGCTATGGGGCCCTCCAGTTGCTGAGCTCAGGATCCAAAAGATCCAGCGACCTTAAAGCCCTTCAGCTGCTGAGTCAGGAGCCATAAACTCCAAGGTGCTATGGGGCCCTCCAGTTGCTGAGCTCAGGAGCCAAAAGATCCAGCGTACCATAAGGCCCTCCAGCTGCTGAGCTGAGGAACCAAAGGTCTAGGTTTCCCTGGGCCACCCATGGCTGCTGAGCTGAGGAACCAAAAGTCCTGGGGCTCTCTAACTGCTGGGCTGAGATCTGAAAGTTGTGTTCCCTGGGTCTCCTGACTGCTGAGCTGAGGAACCAAAAGTCCCAGTGAGCCCTGGGGTCCTTAGCGCACGCCCTACCTGGGTGTTAAGGAACAAGAACTCCCAGCATGTTCAGAACCCACTAGTTGCTGAGGAACTCGCATTTCAGCATATACTGGTTCCCTCTGTGTTCTAAGTATTTATTGCCCCGGGGGTACCCTCTAGGCATGGAAATAACTGTAAAGCCAGCTGGCTACTGAGGGCCGGAAAGCCAAAGTGTCCTTGAGTGCCCATAGGCTGCTGAGAAGCCTGAAGCCTAGACATGCCCAAGGTCCTCAGGGTTCTGTTACATGAGAAACCGTGCCATGTTTTGGGGCCCTCCAGCTGTTGAGGATCTACAGATACCACGAATGGTCTTTCTATCAATAATCGATCGGTTGATGGGAACCCAGCGATTTTGTCTCGACGGGTGAGGCTGGCAAAATCGTTTTCTAATCGTCCGAAAATGGATGGATTAGTGGCGTTTTTGTATGAAAAAGATTGCAGCATGAACACTGCACGTGCCCAAACGAAAATCCGTTCTGCCGATCGCCGAAATTCGGTGAGTTAGTATTGCTAACGAACCATTGACGAATCGACATTGGTCTGTGTGTGACGGGGTATTTGAGCTAGAATCCAAAAAGGGTTCTTGGCAGCAACAAAAAATCCTGAACGTAAATCGCAGTGTCTATGGCCAGCTTTGCACTGGGCGTGTTTTCAACATAACTATTTTTTCCTTTTTCTTTCTTTTGAAGCTTGTTTGTGACTATGAGCTCTTCTCCATACTGGATAAAACAAATGGTGCCCTTGTCCTGGCGTGCCATTACTTGAACATTGCTTCCTCATCACTTGGCCCGTTGGTTTGCTCTAAAACGGCCCTTCTTTTGGAGGTTGTGGTTTGTTAGGGGGGTGCCTATCCATGCACGTTGGAGGGGTGCAGGGAAGAGCCTCTCTACGGGAGCACTGTGCTAAATGTGCCACTGTTCCCCAAAATGTACTCCATTCCTCCAGTGTGTTTAAAGTGGTACTGCATTCTAAGTGTGGTAACACTGATTTTTTTTTGGGGTGCCTGTCCTCATCTCCCTCCACCGACATCTTCCCTGACCCTCCTCCACCGACATCTTCCCTTGTCAGCCCAGACCCCAGGCCTGAAGCTGAAGATTTTGAGACCAGACTATACAGTGAGGAGGAAGGTAAGTATAAGGCCTGGTTCACACCTGTACACCTGTCAACGCTCTACAAAACGCTCAAACATGAAAATCCCATTGTTTTCTATGGGTATGGTTCACACCTTGCCGTATTTCAGCCCGTCTGAACGCGCTACCAAACGGCCTATGCCTGAACAGGTACATGAGCTTCTTTGCGGCGTTTTTGTAGCGAGTTTCCACTTGGATACAGCCAAGTAGCCCTCGGAAACGCGCATATTCGATACGCATAGGTGTGAACAGAGCCTAAGGGTCCGTTTACACTCTGAGGTGACTGGTGTGTTTCATTACCTGATCGATGCAAGTCACCACAAAGGACACGTGGGCAATATTTGTTTTCTATGTGCCCTGTTCACAACACAATGATGGTGTGATGTGCTTAAAAATGGAGATATGCTGTATGTTTCCGCAGTGCCCTGGATGGCACCGGGTTCACCACATCACACTGCTCCCTCATAGCATGGCAAAACTGATAGTGGCTTTCACACTAAGGCCCCTTTCACATGGCTGGTCCGATTGGGTTCACCTGTCGGATTTTTAAGTGGGCCCGATCGGATGCCCAATGTAAGTCTATGGGCAGCCTTGTGTGCGTTTACACCCGGTTACCCCGGGCGCCGTCCAGGTCTGGAAAAACAAACAGAACAGCGTTCCTTTTCGTCTGAACTGATCGTGCCGGATCGGGAGTAACACACATGTCCATTAACATCCGATTCCCTATAGAGCAACATGGGGTCTGTCCATTTCAGTTGTGACATCTGCTCCTTACTGCTCTGATCAGGATCAGCCCGTGTGAAAGGGGCGTAAAACAGCATTTTGCATGCATGGCCGTGTGAAGGGCCCTGAGGCCCCGTTCACACTAGCGTGAGGTGTTGCGCATCTGCAGTCGCTCTACAATTCATGGCAGTGTAAATCACATTATTCTCTATGGTGCCCGTTTACACCTCGGCAGCACAATTTTTGGAAAGATGATGGCGCTACATAGTGTGTCTTTAGCTCCCTTAGGCTTCAATGGCAGTGCAGGAAAAACACGCGTAACATACATTTTGTCTATTTCTAGAAGGTATACCTGGAAGGAAAGCACTTTCTAATTAGCTGATGGTGGAGTGTTTGTGTATGTCCAGGGTGCTTACTGCAGGTATGTTCCTCATAAGTGGTCACTTGTTCTCAGTAACTGTATGAACACATGACTTTCTGTACTCCGAGATGGCTCCTGGGGGAGCCATCATGGTGCCTCGTGGTAAGTTCATTTTAGATAATTCCCCTTCTGTGTTCCTTTGGGAGCTTGCATGTGAAGCCCATGCTGTATGCATTGTACTCTGCCATCCCTCTATCCAAAATAAAGTCGGGTATACATGTTTCTATTTTCTTTGTTCAACCTTCTGGCCGAACGTAGAAAATAGAACGGTTTTCGCCTATGAACGCTTATGAGCGTTGATCGAGGAATCTCCTGCTGGTTACATTGAATACCTGCTGCTTGAATGGAATCATGTTTATTGTTAGAATTCCCTTCATTCAGGTAAGAAACGGGAAAATGTTTCCATCCCGAGCCTTTTCCTAAAAATGACTGATTAGTCCTCAGTAAGCATTAGAAAGTCGAACAAAAGTTTTCCAAAAAGGAGCATTTTTAAATGAAATTCCGCTGGTTTATGGCCGGCTTATGATGGGGGAAAACTTGAGGCTGATCCTTAAAGGAGAACTATGGGGTCAGGGCTTTTCCCCATAGTTCTCCTGAGGGTAACGGGAGGACACAAACTAGCGTCCTCCCGTCACCCAAAGCTCAGTATACCGCGAGCTACAGCTGGAGATATACTGAGACGCCGCAGCCGAGACGGATCCCGACATTACTGTTGTGATCCACCCAGCTGCGTGATTGACAGCTGGCTCTGCCTATCTAGAGACAGAGCCACCTGTACCCGCCCCCTGTCCGTTCCGCCAGTCAGCGCTGGAGGATCAGAGTGGGCAGGGGGGGGGAATCCCTACGAGGAGCCGTGAGTGACAGTCATAGCTCTCTGCAGGGACAGGATCGAGAAGTGAGCGAGCGACGGTATGTGTTCGCTCACTTCCCGATCTATTGAGCTGACGTGTGACAGTCTCATTGTCACACGTCGGCTCGAACTATGAGGCTGAGTGATTTTCACTCACCTCATAGTTCTCCTTTTAAGTAAAAAAACACGCATCCATTGTTGTATTCAAAGGATAAGGTAAGCTAAAGTTTCTGTTCTAGAGAAGTCACTTTCCTCGCCCACTGATAAGCTGACCGCACTCTGGAAGGATTTTCGTTCAAAACATTCGATAACGCCATCAGAGACCTCAGGAATGTCGTTTTATTTTAACCCCTTCATGACTGAGGCCCTTTTTCCAATTTTTGCACCCATGTTATATTCCACATTTTAGGCCTGAAAATGACGTAAAACCCCCCAACATTATATATTTTCTGAATGCCAAGACCCTATAGAATAAAATGGTGGTAGTTGAAAATTTTTATGTTGCGCAATATTAGCGCAACTCCTTATTAAACCCCAAAATTTAGTGACAAATTTAATTAAATGCCCCAAAACACAACAAATTACCAATTTTTTTAATGAAATATAAAAGATGAGGTTACAACGAGTAAAACGATACCCAACATGCCCAGTTTACAGATTGCGTGCGACCGTGAAACGGCGAAAAACTGCAGTACCCCAAAAAGTCAATAAAAGACACTTTAAAAGCCCCCACAGGTCATCAATTTAGAGATACCCCAAAATACTGGCCCTAGGATTATTGCTCTCACTCCGGCGTGCGCGGCGATACCCAACATGTGTAGCGCGTTCGTCGTTTTCATGCGTAGGCGCACCCGACGCGTGTTTACGTGGCGACGCGCGTGCTCGCGGGGGCGGGGGACTTTTAAATTTTTTTTTATTATTATTAGATTTATTTTATTTCATTTTAATTTTAAAAACTGTTCTTTTTTTTTTTTTTACTTTACTTTGACTGCTATCACATGGGGGGGCTTGCAAGCCCCCCCATGTAATAGCAGATGGTGGTGACAGGTCCTCTTTAAGGTGATGCTGGGGGTCCAAAAGACCCTCAGTGTCACCTTTACACTGGAAATAAGCTATTGAAGTGCAGATCGCACTTCAATAGCTTATAGCTGGGCTGCAGGAGCCCAGAACTGACAGCCCAGGGACCGGAAGTGATGCAATCTGCATCGCTCCCGGTCCCATAGAACGGGGAGGGGATCGATGAACGGAAGTTCGTCGACCTCCTCCCCAGCTCCCCGCGGACACAAAGATCGCCGGTCCCGGGCCCGTAGGAGTCACGAAGGGGTTAACATACGTCGTCAGTCACGAAGGGGTTAACATTCAATTTTGAACCAATGGAGTTTCCAAACAAAAAAAAAACACACATTCACTGAATTTCGTTCCTTTGGGAAAAAATGTCCATGCAGCACCTTCAATTCATTTATATTTTGTCTCTGTGGTTGAAAATGAACGCTGATTTGACCACATTGACTTCAAGGAAATTGAGTTTAAAAAAAAAAAATTTTGAAACAAAATTCTACCGATGTATGACCAGCGATAGTCAACCGTATCGCGCTTTTCCCACCGATCCATTGCTTTGTCAGAGGCTTTGGTAAATCCCCAGTGCTTATGGGAGTGCGGGAGCATGTGATCTCCTTCCAGAATGCGCTGCCTGATGCTTAGCAGCCAGTCGGCAGGCCTGAAAACTGTTGCATGGGTAGGAGGGTGACCTAGATAAAGAACTGTAATATATTTTCCTGGCTCCTAATAGCCAACGTAGAACACTGCTGCTTTTACAAACCGGCTCTAAGACTAAGAGCGATCGTGTGACCTCTGATCGCTCAGCTCATGGTCTCTTTCCCTGCAGAGAGCAGTGGCTGTCAGCCACTGCTCCCCGCAGATGCTACTCTAGTGCTCATTAGAAGGTAGAATAGGCATTAAAAACACAGGGGAGTTCGGTATAAGTGCGTGATGTGCTGTTCTTACAAGCGAACCTGTTACTTTGCTCCTGAATGGACTTTTTAAGCATCGTACCACTTATACCACCGCTGTAGACTTCGAGAACTTAGACCTGCTGTTGATGAATAGGGAGAGGAGGGTAAATTCATAATTTACAGGGAAGATCTATATAATATACCATATTTGCCGTCGTATAAGGCGACTGGGCGTATAAGACAGCAAAAAGTTTCCAGGCACACTTGCCAGCATGCAAAAAAAACATTGCATGCTTTTGCATGCTGGCCGGTGAGTGTGCCTGGAAACTTTTTACTGTTTGAAGCCCTTCCGTGTGCACCTTGCTGTAAAGCTGGTAACGAATTGATGAGTGCGTTTGCCATTTGTTTTGCTGGGCGTATAAGACGACCCCCTAATTTTTCTGTTAAAACACAGGTATTGGGCTATACTCGTCGTATAAGACGAGTATAGCCCAAAATAATGTTTAAATACACTCACTAACCTCCATGGCGGTATTCCCGAGTGTGGCTCGGGGGTTAATTTTCAGTACCATAAGCGGTAACCCCGAGCCACACTCGGGAATACAGTTTCTTACCTTATCCACGATCCTCGCTGTGTCCTCCGTCTTCCGGGTTCCATCCCTTGCAAGTGTCCACATCGCAGGGGGGCGGAACCGGGGGCAATTTTAAAAGTAAAACGAAAAAATAACCAGACCGCCAGGGAGGCTAATCTGTCAGCCCGCTGGATGTGCGGTAATACTGTATGTACGGTAGCTTCGGCTACATACAGTATACCACACTGAGCCAATCATGGCAGGCTTTGTATTCATTAATAGAATACATCGCTCGCCGTTATTCGCTCAGTGCGGTATACTGCACACCCGGCGTATAAGACGACCCCTGATTTTCGGGGGATGTTTTTAAGACTAAAAACTTGTCTTATACACCGGCAAATACGGTATATGTAGTTTTCTCTGAAGGTGTCCCCTGCTTATGAATTGTTTTCTTATCTGTTCAGGTTGTATTGCCCAGGATTTGTAAAGTTGTTTGCTGAAAGAAAAAGATGATTAGATAGATTGGACAAACTTAATTTGGCATGTCAAGCAATATTCATTTTCCCTATGGGCTGAGATATTGCTGCGGAAGACTTGTTTCTTCCGTGTTTCCCCGAAAATAAGACTGTCTTATGTATTTTATGTATCTTGTGTATTACCATACCATAATACCGCAGGGGTGTGGAATTCGTATCGCCCGATGCCCGGGACATGTAGTTCCGGGCGCCGGGCAAGTGGTTTTTGCACTGTTTTAGCCCTGCTACGGACATGGTGGAGCTGTGACAGGCTCTGTCACCTCCCCCAGCCTCTGTCCCCGGCGGCCGATGCTCGTTCCCATCACAGGAGTTCAAGCAACAGTGCTGTGCTAGAACTCCTGTGTTGGAGGTGACAGGGTCAATAAAGAGTACCTGTCACCTCCAAATGCTATTACACAGGGGATTATTATTCCCTGTGTGATAGCAATACAATAAAAAGTTTTTTTTAAATAGTTAAAAAGAAAAAGTAACCCTCCCACCATACTTACCTTTCAGCAAACGGTCCTTCCCCTCCAACAGTACGGGTGTACTATCTGTACCTGTTCCATGTTGTCTGAATTTCGCTCGCAAATTGCAAGCACTCGTTGGTCAACGCAGTCACCTGACGGCACTGACCAATGAGAAGCGCTTCTTAGCACTGCTAAATACGGTTTTGGTTAAAATAATTTTTTTTGTATCAGGACAAGTAGATTGTCATGAGGGACAAGTAGATTCGGCCCCCGCTTTAGTCCTTGGACAAGTAGTTCAACCTCACCTCACGCACCTCAATAGGCAACGCTATACGCACATTTGATATTTCCAGATGGTCGCCTATAAGGTAGGAAATCTTCTTCACGTTTTTGAGTTGAGGTCCACTTTAATTTGTGTGTACAAACACGCCTTTGACATTTTTTCCACCTTTTGATTTAATGAGTGGAGAATTGTTCATTTATGTTTACTATGTCTCTTCAGGAAGTGAACACTGCCGCATAGGCATGTATTATAAAACATCAACTCGGATGCTATTAATAGCTTTTTACTTCATAGTGTCCAAGTTCTTATACAACTTAGTAGTCCCACATTCTGATTATATGGCTGCAGATTGATGATTGATTACAGTACACAACAAACGGTACGCACAGAATTGGCCTTTTAGATTTGACCGGGCAATGGTCGATTTATTATATATGTAAAGTCAGAAAAGGTCAGCTGACTGGTCAGCAGAGAAGATTCTAAGCTTTTCTTTAGAGGTTCTTATTTCTGTTTATTGACTGAAAACTTTACTTTGAACTATTTTTCTGCTTTCATGAGAAAACGGTCCAAGTTACTTAACCTGATTGGCAGGTACAACGGGAGGCACATTTGTTGGAACCTTTCCACGTAAAAGCAATTTTCACTGAAATATTTAAAGTGACATTAAACCCTCAGATTTTTGAACATAAAACAATACTGTAATGTGCGCCTTACTGTAACCCATGGTAGTTTCCCTTCTCTTTGCTGCTCTTCCTTTTTTAAATCCGTATCTCTTCTCATGCTGGGCAGAACTTCTGTTTTGCAGCAGACTGCCTTGTCTCTGAAATGGATACATGGTGTCTGTGTGAAGGTTCACAACCTCAGCCAGCACTACAGGAAGAGGCACTCAGCTGCAAAGGGAAGTTTTCCCCCAGCATGAGACGAGATAGATTTAAAAGGAAAAGCAGCAAAGAGAAGGGAAACTACCATGGATTACAGTAAGGCACGCATTACAGTATTGTTTTATGTTAAAAAATCTGAGGGTTTAATGTCACTTTAAAACTGACCAAAATAATTGGCATCTTTCGTTGCTTCATCCATATTTAGTAAAAAGCAGACTTTGATTCAATAGAATATTTTAAATAAGAAAACAAATAATTGGCATGGACAGTAATGATCAGATCCATAACACTGTTTTGTTGCACAACCTTTAGGCCTCATTCACACGGGAAAAGGTCGAACGTACAGCTCCGTGCTACGTGCACGGCCGTATCGGGCAGCTCCCGGGAAGGACAGGTGCTGTGTGTGATTAGTACGCAGCCCCTGTCCTCCTCTATGCGAATATGCTGCAGTTTTTCTGGTGTGAATGAGGCCTTATAGGCAATCTCTATAAACAAGAGAATTCTGAGACTTCTGCATCTGCCAACAGGCTCATAGAAGGTCACTTCTGAATGGTCCAATGCTTTTTTGTTAGCCTTGCTTGGGGGGCTTTTAGCTGTGTGGTTTTTGGGTCATTATCCTGCTTGAGGACCCGTGACTGAGAGGGCTTTCTGACCCTGGGCACTCCATATTTTCTTGTTAGTCTAAATTGGCCCTGTATGTATACATGTAACATAGGGACCTTTGTGTAAAGCGTTGCGTAAATTGTCGGCGCTATATAAATACCTGTAATAAATAAAATAGTTTTGCGATCTCATTGTGCTGAAGCAGCAAAGCAAAAACAGCCCCAAAACATTACCGAGCCTTCACCATGTTTCACAGTAGGTATGGTGTTCTTTTCCTTTGTTAACCTAGAGATATGACTAGCCTAAAAGCTTTTGTTTTGTCTCACCTGTTTAAAAGACATTCTCCCAGAAACATTGTGGTTTGTTAGTATACGTTTTATGCAAATTCCAGTCTGGCTTTTTTATAGGATTTTAGTTCTTCAAAAAGCAACAGATGGTGCCATCAATCACTGATGTACCTTGACCTTGGAGTTCAGCTTGTATCTCTTTGAAAGTTTTCCCTGGCTCTGTCTACTCTTCACATTTTTTTTTTCCACGTCTGGGGAGGTTGGCTACACTTTTTTGGACCTTTTAGGCCCCGTTCCCACTGAGCGATATTCAAATTGCGTGTTTGTCGCGCGATTTGCATATTGCGCAACATTGCATTTGCCGCGCGATGTCGCGTTCAAGCTTGCATTGAGCAAGCTTGAATCGCGGCTAAATCCGCTCCAAAAAGGGTCCTTCTGTAGCGACACACGACCCGCGACAGCAGGACCCTTTGCCCCATTGGATTGCGATATCGCGGGAATTACCGCGCGATAAATCGCTCAATGTGAACGGGGTCTAAAACTTCTTAATATTTGCAACTATAGTCACGGGAACGTCAAGCTGATTGGAGACCGTCTTATAGCCTTTACCTTTTGACATGTTGGACCAGAGAAAGCAAAGGAGAGAATTGTCTGAGGAGTTCAGAGAGAAAATTATAGACCATGTGCAGTGTGGGGCACACGATGATACCAAAAAGCAGAGTGACTACTTTTCTCTATATAAATAGACTGATAACTAGATTGAAGACGTGTGTGTGATAAGTACAGAAAACACTTTGAAATATCACTATGTTTCAATTATTTATAATCTTTTCTAGGGGCACCAACAAATCTGTCCAGGCTGGTACCGTGCGTTGCTCCGGGTGCATTGTGACCTGGAGGTGCGTTTGGGGTGCCATTTAAAGGAATGGCAAAGCACCTGCCACACTAATGCACAGTAGGTGCTTTGCGCGGTATCGTATATATTAATAGTACGGAACCATGTGATTAACGCACGACCTTGGTGTGAACCGTTTCTTAAGCCTCTGCCACTCTATACAAAATAGAAAAAAAAAGTTTTAGATATAGATACACTAAGTCATCTCTGTCTCGACATTTGCATTGTAATTTAATTAATGGTTTGATGTTTAATTTTGTATCTTTTCAGGTTCGTTGCTTTTAGAATCAAAGATAAATCCAAATACTGCATATCAGAAGCAGCAGGTAAGAGGAAACATATTCAGGTGGCAGGAGCTAAAATATACACAATTTCCTTCCAGTTAATACAGTTGGACATTGAAAATAGCAGGGGAAGGGCTAGAAAAAGCCAAAATAAGAAACATTTGTGGATATTGAGGAGAATCTCGGGTTTCCCTTCATTATAAATAATGGATTTTGGATGGCTTGACTGCGTGCAACATTTGTGCTAGCATAAAATGTTCAAAGTGTCTTACAAGGTGGAAGAATCTATAAGGGCTTATTCACACCAAATGCAGACCAGATCAGCATGAGTTTGTGCACACGCAGTGCAGTGTGTTATACTGCGTTTTTGATGCGTTCCGGGCCATTTGGGGTTTTTTCCCGTTTAAAATAGGCTTTCAGGGCGTTTGCATGCGTTCCAGAGCATTCCCGAGCAGGTAAAATAGGGCTTGCTGCAGTTTTTTTAACATGCTCTGGAACTGAACGCTGCAATGTGAACTAGAGCTCAAAATACTATTGGAATACATTGGACGCAGTTTTGATCCGGTCTGTAACTGCTCTGCTACTGGAACGCGCTTGGTATGAACAAGCCCTTAAATAAATATCAGTGGCCCACCTCTGTGACATTACAACCAGCCTTGTAAATAGGTAAACTGTTTTCATGAAAGGAAGGGAAAGTGTGAAGTTTGACCTTTAAGTAGGTCCCTGTGTACACTGGGCTTTGGGTTTCCTTTTGTGTTAACATCCACTTTGTAGAAGGTTTTCTACATGCAAATAAAATATTTTCTGCTGTATACAAAGTCAGCTGCTCTTATAACTGCCAGTGTAGTTTCCTTTCACCTTGCACTGGACCTGTGATGGGTAATGAGGTTTGCCCAGCAGCAGCAGGCAGCTCTCCTCAAAAAACTGCCCTGCTCTATCTACCTACTCCAGTGTTCTTACAGTGACACAAGAGTTAACTCTTCAAAATACATTCAAGTACCTTACCAATTGATTTGGTTATTTCTCGGCTGAAGATCCTCAAATCATCTCTGAATTGGTGCTGACACAATGTCCTTCCTTCTGGAGGGTGGCTACCATTGTTCCCCATGGTCCCTGTGTGTGTTGTAAAGTAGTCACCGCTCCAAGCTCACTCCTGTGATGGACTACAATCTCATGTTTAGTTTACTAACTTGTATTGAGAGTGTAGTCCATCACAGGTAGTGAGCTTGGACATGTGGGGGCATGTTCTGTATCCTATCATGCATGTATTCTGTCAATTCATTGCTGCTGCCTACTGTATATGTTCTGTTTAAAGAAGTCCTGTCACCAGAACTTTCATTTCAACACATTTTCCATAAGATTATATGCACAATTTATTTTATGCGGGTTAGTTGTCTGTAAAAGCCTCTTGTGTAGATGTCCACAAGCCCTAAAACTGCTGCTGGATGTCCCCATCTATGATGTGATTTTAGCAGCCCCAGGATTGTCACTCTTTAGTATTTCCCCCATTTGCTCCTTCCCCAGAGATGCATAAAAGGTTATGTAGGGAGGTGGAGGAGCTGGGTCAGCACAGAGACTCTCAGAAGAGGAATGGGCTCTGATGTACATGGAAGGAGGGGGCTGTACTAGGGAACGGACTCTCCTGGAGTAGTCACATTCTAGCATGTTAAAAGGCAAGTAAATGAAAGGAAAAAACACAGCAAGGAAGCATTCAAATTGAACTTTCTGTGATGTAACCTGCAATTTTTTTAAGTTGGTGACAGTATTTCTCGAAAATTGGGGAATGCATCAATGTAGTGGTAAGGTTGAAAGCCTAGTTAAAAGGTAGACCTGTAATGTGCATTTATGTTTGGTGTCCATGTGGACCCAGTAAACGGCTTTATGATGTGCTGAACATCCAAAATCTCTAGCTATCTTATCAAAGCTCATATTATAAATCTGTATTGGTTTAAATAAGATTATATTCTATAGTGATCAATGTCATTGTTTATTCTCAGGACACGCTGATTGTTTGGTCTGAAGCAGAAAATTATGATTTGGCTCTCAGCTTTCAAGAAAAGGCGGGCTGTGATGAGATCTGGGAAAAGATATGTCAGGTAAATGGTTTTCTTGTTTCCTTGTCAGTGTTTGCTGATAAAGTACACAGTGTGACGTAATAAAGCAAAGTGAGCTATAGACCTGCCGTACCCAGTGTATGTCTTTTATGTGAGTTCACACACACGAATGCTCACATAGAATGTACTTTGTTGTACATGTGTCGATGCCACGGCAGCACCAACCACAGTGTACATGTTGGGTGATGCTGGCTCCCCGGTATTGGGCCAGTCGGTGATCACAATTAGCTGACAGCCCAGTTTTTACTAAACACTGCTTTACCTCTGCTTGTTCCATTGTGAACCAGAAAGAAATACTGATGGACTGCATTTAATTATAAATGAAAAGTAATTAAAAAACATATTAGATTTTTTTTAAAAACAATTCTTAAAATCTTGACACTGCATATATATCATGTGAGAGATTCAAAGACATCAGAAAACCAGATCACTCTAAAATGAATGATTTTATTTTTTTTAAAAGGCTTAATGCATGCTCTGAATTGTGGTCAAAAAATACCCACACCCCTCCCCTCCTCTGCAACAAACTAATCGATATTGAGAATAGTTGTCAACTATTCTCATTATCGATTAGTTGGTTGGATCCCCTAGGTCTCTCCCCCACCCTGGGAGGAAGGCACAGCAAGCAGTGGGCGGGTGCAATAACCATCCTGCTATTGTAATTTGAAATGGCCAATAACAGGCTGGCTATTGCACCAGCCCACTACCAGCTGTATTTATGTTCAGCTGCCGTCTGTGGAATCCTTCCCCCTGGCAGCTGACATTCACTGACCTGAAGCTATTCAAGTGCCATGTGCTTACAATTCAATTATTTAAAAAACGTTTTTTTATAGAAGGTGGAAAATAAGTCATTTTCGGTGTCGGCCTGACAAATTTTCCTGTGCGAGGTGGGGTTGCATTGCCATTTAACGGCACCCCAAACACGCCTCTCACCCACAGGGTGATCGTCCGCCCTGTGATGCCGTGCGTTCCAGTGCATTTGCAAAAAATTTTGCGTGCAGTCTTATTCTGAAGTAAACTTTGCTTGTAACACTCCCATTTGTGTATTTTATTTTAAATTAAGGATGGTATTTATTTTTATCCCATTTAATTGAGTAATGGAAAAAAATAATCGGCCAACTAATCGATTACCACACACACACACACACACACACACACACACACACACTTCCCTGAACTTCCTGGTTGTGCGGAAGGATACCGAGGAGCCATAGGCTGCTTCTGATGTTAGTCAAACTGTGGGTGCAGGCATGCTCAGGTGTCTCCACAGCAGCCGGCTAGCTGATGGCGGCACCTGTACGGGAGGGTGGAGCCAGCGGTTTGGATACTACCCGAGAAATGGGGAATAAAAAAAAAAAAATTGTATTAAAGTCTTAACAATCAACACCACAGTGTTGGGAAACCCTCAAAATGAAGCTCTCATTTACTCACTTTTGGTCTTGTAAATGTACCATTTAAAGTAGAGATGTCCCAATACCACTTTTTTCAAGAGCAAGTACTTTCCTTCAGGTACTCGATACCAATTACTGATACTTTTTCTTAAAGGGACATGTGATGTTTTTTTCTAAAACGATAGACTAATGATTTTAGGGCAATTATGAAGAACTGTAACTCCGAAGACTGTTTGGGTAAAATAACAAAGCCGTTCTATTGAGTAAATTGTCATCCTCCATATGGCAACCAGTCATTCATGTAATTAACAGGACAAACTCCACTACTCAATGCAACTGGTTTAACTCCCATCTGGAAACAACAGCCATATGTTAATCTTTGCCAACCTTACAGAGCAGTCATGTGGGATATAGTCCATTCACGTCATCCTCTAGCCACCACATATGATAGTCTCCGACAATATAATAATATAAATGAGGGGGGAGGAACTTCATCCATACTTACTCAAACGTGTCCGGTCTCTCTCGTGGCCCTCAGGTAGTCGGTGCTATGCGTGAGGGTCCATGCCCGGTCTCTCTCGTGGCACTCAGGTAGTCAGCGCTGTGTGTGGGGGAAGGGGGGTCTGTGCTCATAGTCTTCTTGTAGCCTTCTGGTAGCTGGTGCTATGCGGGGACTCTGTGCCTGGTCTGTCTCCTGCCCCCTGGTATTCTGCGCTGTACGGGGAGTCCGTGCCTTGTGTGATGACCCCAGCAAGCACAGTGCCTCTGGGCAGCTTGAAGCTATATACAAATGGAAAGCGCCGGTATCGGTGCTGTGCATTGGGCATTTTGTGACAATGCCAGGTATTGGTTTTGGAAAAACATCCCTAATTTAAAGTGATATCTGTTCAGTAAGTGCAAAGAAAGACCCTGCCAGAAATCCAGAGAGCTGATAGCTTCCTATGCTCTCTACCTGTGCTGAACTTTTTTCAGTAACTATAGAACACCTCCCCTTAGGTTATTGGAAGGTATTCTTTAGTCCTGTCCTAGGATAACACTGCTTCTCCATTGATACAGTATAGCAGGTGAATGTTGTCACCCTAGGACATGAAGTGTCACTGGCAGGATCACAGGTGTACACAAAGCCCGATTACAAAACGTCTTCAGTTTAGATCACATTTTAGAAACAGTTGTCATAAAATTGCCTAATATTGGCCACACTGCAGCTTCACCAAGCGTTCCATTGCCAGAACAAACAAATGGATCAACTCATCCTATCGCCATCAGTCTCTGTTTCATGGTTTCCATAAAAACATTTTGCTGGTCATTTTTTTAATTTGATCTGCTGGGTCATTTTGCAATGGAATGCTGATTTGAATTGTCATGTGGCATTTTCTTTTTTATACTTTGTGATCTTGCCAGTAACACACTTCCTGTCCTAGAGTGACCACTCTTATTTGCTACACTGTACTTACGGAGGAGCAACATTGTCACCCTAGGGACAGGAAGTGTTTTAGGACTACAGAACACCTCATTTCCATAACATAGGGACATACTAACTGATGAGAGTGCAGCAGAGAACAATGGCACTGGAAGTTATCTGCTCACAAGATTTTTGGCAGGATCAACACTTATTGCACTTATCAAACAAATATAACTAAGCACTTTCAATGGTATCTTTAACCCCTTCATGACAGACCTTTTTCATTTTTTGCACCCGTGTTATATTCCACATTTTAGGCCTGAAAATTACTTAAAACCCCCAGGGGGAAAATGTTAATGCTTCCAGTGGGGCTACCCCAGCACTACAAGGGTTACCTGCTCATTTATGTCTATGTGCTAAAAAAAAAAAAAAGTTATACTCACCCGATCCTTGGAGATGGCTTGTTCTTAGACCAGACCCTAGAGCCTCCCTCCCCGTCCTTGTCATCAGGTTCTATAAAAGTGTATAGACATGAGAAAGCTGAGGAACATCTCATCTGTGTAGTGGAGGAGGAGACACTCTTTAGTTACCAGAGAAGCAGGGAGTCAGCTCTGCATTTCAGGCGAGTGTAACTATTTAGTTTTAGCACGTAGACAAAAATGAGCACTTAACCTTTGCAATGATGGGGTAGTCCCACTTAAAGGGTTAATAACATTTTCCTCCAGAGTTCAACAAACCAAAAAAGAGCAAATATGAGAAGTTAATTGTTGGGGTTTAAAACCACTTTCGGTCCACACAAGTGACTGAATTGAAGGAACTAGTAATCCCCCAATGATCAGTTTTAAAATATAGAAAGGTTTAATATTTTGTAGGCCAGGCATGATAAAATGAAACCTTTCCACACGTGCAATGCATCTGAACTGCAAAAGTGAACTTACACTTTAAATTGTATGCACAATACTGGATAATGAACAGAATGTCCCATGAAGATCTGCACAGTAAGGCAAAGCGGGTCACCGAGGAGTGACGCTTGAGTGTGACGATAAAACCTAGAACTGAACGGGGCTGTTTACCAGTTGTTAGGGTGTGGGGCTGTGTACATGTCACTGCATAATGTTCTTCCTGATGTTTAGCTTGGTTGCCTTGATAACATCTGATTAGGAAGGTGGATTTTTACAACCTGTTTAACCACTTAAAGTACACGTGTAGTTATTATGCAGGATTAGAAGGGTCGTGCTCATAAGAGCTTACAATCTAAAAGGGAGGGGCAGGTGATACAATAGATAGTAACTATGTGGAGAAAGTAAGAGTTCAGTGGTTAGGTTGAGGCAGGATGGGTTTTCAGGGATCGCCTAAAGACATATATTTTCTCGTGTTTACAGACCATCCCATAAAAATCTCTGCCCCGCTGGCAGTATATGTCCCCAGGCTTGCGTATACCAACTCAGCACTGAACAGGTTTTTTTGTTTGTTTTTTTTTTCCACTATATAAAGGAAAGACTTTTTTTGGGGGGGGCGATAGTTTTTCTTTCTATAAAAAAACAAAATAGAAATCCCAGTACAGTATAGGACCCCCAAAAATGACCCATTGCAATGAGGTATTGAGGTGCTTTGTTCTTAAAATTCTCCTAAAACACAGTGCTTCGTAATGGTGCACTAGATACAGCGCATCTTTAAAGTCTTGGTCATACACAGAGGGAGAAGGTGAAGGGGTTAATGAGCAGGGTACATACACGAAGTTTAATGTGCAGGATAAGGGAGGTGAAGGGTTAACATACTGTATGCAGGATGGATATTAGATGTACTGGAGGAGAATAAAAGGGTATAAATGATTCAAAACAGAGGTAGTGAAGGGGGGCGGTTAAGGAAACGAGGGGGAGGGCTCTCCAATGTAAACAGTAGTACACTTATATTTGATATCCCTGTGATTGGTCGTCATAGTGATCACAAAGTATAGAGCCAATCAGATTGACTCTGTACAGCCTGAAATCTGAGTCGTCCAATGACAAGTCAGCTCGTAGGTATTAACGGGTGCACTGGCTACTGAAACGTTATTTGTGCGATTTTATATTTCTAAGCTTTAGTTGTATATCCTGCTCCATGGAGGAGCATTGGGCCACAGTAAGAGACTTCCACTGTTGACGGTTCCCAGCTTTTTATTTGACCTGCAGCTAGGTCATGTTCACGTCAACAGCCATGATATCATTATATAACCAGGAGCCTCTGGGTCTGCCTTTCCTGCTCTGTCCTTGGGGATTCCAGGCATGTGCTTGTCTACAGATTTCATTTGCGCCCTTCGTAAGGTATATCCAATCTCCATTTACACTCTTGGATCTAGGCTGCAACCAGTCTTTGGTGACACCACAAGAGAAAGTCCTTATTAGGGATGCAGTTTTGTGCCCACCGGGCTTAAATTATGTATCACGGGCAATGATTAGCGAGAACCTGGACTTTGTGGTTTCCACATTTAGTGGAAATGTCCATTACTTTGCCGTTAATAAACATGGCGGTAGACAAGTGTTTAACTGAAAAATGGGTTAATTACCGTATATACTCGAGTATAAGCCGAGATTTTCAGCAGCATTGTTTTCAATGTATATAAGACCAGTACAGATTTAGATCTGTATACATATGTATGATGAATATGACGTGACCAGGTTTTCATTTTTATTTCTAGGTTCAAGGGAAAGACCCTTCCGTGGAAGTCACACAAGACCCCATTGATGAGTCGGAAGAGGAGCGCTTCGAGGAGATGCCTGAAACTAGCAGCTTGATTGATCTTCCTAATTGTGAAGTTGATAAACTTGAAGAGATCGCCGACCTTGTTACCTCAGTCCTATCATCACCAATCCGTAGGGAAAAGCTAGCGCTAGCCTTGGAGAACGAGGGCTACATCAAAAAGTTGTTGCAGCTTTTCCAAACCTGTGAAAACTTGGATAACCCAGAAGGCTTGCACCATTTATATGAGATTATTCGAGGAATTCTGTTTCTCAATAAAGCAACTCTGTTTGAGGTGATGTTTTCGGACGAGTGCATAATGGATGTTGTGGGGTGCCTGGAGTACGACCCAGCCTTGGCTCAGCCAAAAAGACATCGAGAGTTTTTGACTAAAACGGCAAAGTTTAAAGAAGTAATCCCCATAACAGACTCTGAACTTAGGCAAAAGATCCACCAAACGTACAGGGTACAGTACATTCAAGATGTCATCTTGCCCACGCCATCTGTATTTGAAGACAATTTTCTGTCTACACTCACGTCTTTCATTTTCTTCAACAAAGTGGAGATTGTCAGCATGTTGCAGGTACGTATTACTCATCCCAAACCTTTTCCTATGTCTTTGATTGCGGGGTCTGTAAAGGCTCTCCTGTAGGCACTTGTTCTACTTCCGTATAGTATGATGTACATTATAATATGTTCTTGCTTTTCCTCTTTATACATGGCTCTTTTTATTTCTGCAGATAAAATAATACAAACGCCTTCTTGTGATGATTAATAGCATGGCTTTACCCACAATTCCAGTTTCTGCTCTTACCCTGACCACGTGACATAACACCATTTTGTTAAAGCATATTTACGTGGTTACCATAGCTCTACCCATCATCCAAAATTAGGACCCGTGTGGCCATTCTAGCTCTGCTTGTCATAGCTGAGCAGGATAGAATCAAGAAAATACATTTGGTCCTGACACCTGCTTGTTCCTGGGCACTGAACCGGCAAGGAGCGAAGCAATTAAAATTGCAGTGGCCCCAGAGCGAGTATCTGTAAATAAAGAGTGTTGCCTTCATGTTTTTAGAATGGAGGCAAGCTGGTCCTGACATCAACTGCATAACTGCAGTGAAGAATGGGGAGTACACATGCTTTGGAAATCTTAAGGTAGACCTGACATTGGAGATGTATGGGGGTTGCCATTGCTGACTTCAGAAAATGTATGTCAAGGCAGAATAAAAAAAAATTACATCTCTTCAATACATGCAGACGTCCCCAAGTTTTCTCCCTTCAGACTTAACTTCACATAGAGGAACTGAGGGGCCAGAAATAATGGGTATCCCAACCTTCCTCTGTATTTTCATCTGTGGATTCCTAAGCATATGGTGTCAGCCCTGCCTACTTACAGCAACACAGCCCTTTCCTCATCCCCCACTCCTTCCCCTTTATCTCCGTAACCTACTTGAACACAGAAAGTTATCCGCTCAGAAGATTTCAGGCACCATCAACAGGGTGTATTGTTTTGCGTGTGTTGAACAGATGAAAAAAAAATGTTTTAAAAGAATAGTTCTCTCTCAAAATGTAAAAAAAAAAAATTAATTTACCCGCCATCACCTTCCCCGGCCGCTGCTACACCTAATGTCTAGTCCCCACCAGCAAGTCTTGGGGTCCGTACAGCAGACTTCCCAATCCGGCAGTATGGAATGTTAGTAATGCTCACAGATGTGGAGAGCTCATTGGTCAGCATGGTAATGAGAAGAGCTTCTTCCGGGACCTTATCACTGTGGCCTGAGCTTTTATTGGACATCTCAGACCACAGACACACTGTACAGAACTGGTGTGTATATTCTCTCCTGTGCAATAATCCCTCCCATCTCCCACTGTATGTGACCTGTACATTCAACCCTTCATCACCTTTCTCTGTGTGTCACATATATGAAGATGGGGTGCCGTATCTAGCAGAGCACTGGAAAATGTCCTGGGAATGAAGGGGTGTTACAGGCTGGTACTCAAAGGGTTATCCAGAAAAATCTCATCACTGCGTATTTATCTAATTCTCAATGGCCGGTATCATCCATCACATTCTTGTTTGTGTAGTAATTAGGGATTCACCATACCGTTTTATCGGTTTTGAGTACTGCTAGTTTTATTGCCGATACAAAGTACCGATACTGGTACTTCTGCTAGCATGGAGGCGGCTTCCCAAGAAATCGGGAAGCCGGGTGGCGTGTCATTACCTGATTGACTGGGAAGCCGTCTCCATGCTGTTTGGTAGTCTCGATGCTGATTAGTTGGTAGGCCGACTTCCCGGCCAATCAGCATTGAGCTGGCCAAATAGCATGGAGCTGGCTTCCTGACGATCAGGAAGTCGGGCGGTGGGTAATAACTCCTGATTGGCCGGGAAGCCAGCTCCATGCTATCCTAGAAATGATCCATTTGTGGGGAACACGTGACTTCTATACTAGAAGGTCAACATGCGCAGGGAAATCTGGTTACATGCTGACTGCATCTGAATGTGATCCTCCCCTGATCCAGAGAAAGCCGTTTCCTACCAGCGGAAAAAGATCTCTGGCATAGTTGCAGCTTTTATGTTGTAGACATTCATCGGCCTGTCACATGCCCGTGTAATTGGTGCATTTTCTGCTGTCATCAAGACTTTGTAAAATCAAACATACAAGGGCTTGGGGGAGCGATGTGTAAAGGTTGTTTTTTGGGGACGGCTGGAATTACTACAAAAATGCTTGTTCCCTGGTGGGTGCCAAACTGATGCGGTGTCTTCAGTACTTTTTAGCCGCTGCCCTAGGAAAGCCATATACCGTATTTTTTGCTCCATAAGACACACTCCCCCCCCCCCCCAAAAAAAGTAGGGGGAAAATGTGCCTGCGTCTTATGGAGCGAATCCCGACGCCCGAGACATGCAGTTTCGGGCGCCGGGCGAGTAGTAGGAGCCACTGCTCGTTTAATACGAGTGATCTAATGAGATCACTCGTATTAAAACCGAGCAGCCACGATCGAGATCACCATAGAGCAGACGAAGAACGGACTTTCTTCGTCTGCTCTGTGTGATCACTGAGACAGGTGGCGATGTAATCACAGCGCCACCTGTCTCAGCGGTCAACTGCAGCTTCTGTCATAGAAGCTGTGACAGACAGGTGGCGATGTAATCACAGCGCCACCTGTCTCAGCGGTCAACTGCAGCTTCTGTCATAAGGCGCGCTGGACCTCCCTGCGTCCTATGGTCCGGTGTGTCTTATGGACCGCAAAATACGGTACTTGGAAAAATTAAACAGTCAATTTTGAAGATGTAAATGTCAACCTTGGAGATGGTTAGTGGAAGGTATCTGCATCAAAGTTGTGAAGGTTGGGGGGGAGAGGTTAAGGGGATATGGAGTTGAGGGGTACAGTGCGTTAATCGAACAGTCCCGTGTGATTATCGCACTGTACCATGCAATTGCACCTACTACGCGTTCTGGTGTGCGAGGTGCGTTGCATTGCCATTCATTTGAATGGTAATTAATTTGCATGGCACCCCAAACGCACCTCCCGCCCACAGTTCCATCACCCGCACAGTACCACAATGCCGTGTGCTCCATTGCAGTGTGACTTGGGTCATGACTTAATGACCAATTACAAATGTGGGTTACACAGGTTGCGAACCCCTGTTTTAGATGCAATGAGTGCCCTTTTCTGACCCTTTACATCTTGGCAAAGCAGCACCCTATGAGCTTTATCCTCAGGTTTATTTATGGTTTTATATACATTGCAAGCAATGTTTGTTGCATAGTTTATGTAAAAGTCTGAAAAGGCCAATCTTTAGAAAAACTTTTTGGCGGTTTTACTGTTTAGTACTGCGTTTTCTATACAGAAGTCGCTGATGGGTTTTTAGATGTCTTTTGGGTATCTTCAGTGAGGTGTCTAGAGATCTAGAACACCTTTTTGCAGTATTACAGGCCGGGTTGTTTTACCAAGTCATTACATTACACTGACTTCTTCATAGATGAGCAGAAGCCTGCCGGCTTCATCTAGAACTGGCTGCTTCATGCTGGAAGTCTTCACAGAACAGCTTGGGAAGTGTGTGTGGGTGTAGACGATGGGAAGAAATGAGGCTGAGGATGGAATAGTGTAAAGTAGCATGATATAGAAACCCTGTGTCTGTGGAGCATTAGCCATTTTTGAAGTGGCGTACCAGCCCTGCATCATTTTTTACAGCCACCAGTTGTGGCATGCAGGGAGTAGTCTGCGCTGGGCTGCGTTGTTGCATTTAATGCCCATCTGACACATACCGACTTCCATGTTGCACACATTTGAAAAGTTTTTTTTATTTCTTTTTTTTCTGCATCCGAACAGTAGGATGATGTTCAGAAGTTCTTGTTATCAGTCAGTTTAGCAGTTATTTCAAGGAAAGCTTACAGGTGAATTATCTGTGGGGTGTAATGACCCATTGGGTTGCTCTCATTCATCCTGCACTATAACTGTACCCACTGCACAGGCTGGAAGGAAGCTGACTACCTTTTCGAAGGTGTCGCATGTTCTCGAATCCCAGAAGGCTACAATATGAAGTACATTTGCAGAACTTAGACAGGATGTGTTTAAATAGGATTACTTTGAGTTATACACCAGTTCTTGGAGATCTTCCAGCCCAAGTATGGAAACATTGTGTATATGTTTTGTGGGTTGCATAAACTAGAAATCCTCACTTGTATTATAGATATTGCATTTTGTCCGTGCACTCCTTCACCTTTTTTATATTGGTTTATTGAGCTCCTATCTGTGATTTTCTTGCCAGTAATCTAATGACTGCCGTATATATCTACACAGGAAGATGAAAAGTTCTTGTCGGAAGTCTTTGCACAGTTGACCGATGAAGCCACGGATGATGAAAAGCGGCGCGAGTTGGTAAGCAGAAGAGGCCATGACTAGGGCGCTTCCTTGCAGTACATCAGAGGGCAAAGTGTTGTACAGTTTCTTGTTACTGAAGCTGCCAAATTGGCGCCTGATATTCACTGCCGGTATTTTGCTCTTTTCTTTCCAAGGTCAGCTTCTTCAAAGAATTCTGTGCGTTTTCGCAGACATTGCAGCCTCAAAATAGAGATGCTTTCTTCAAAACGTTGGCAAACCTCGGAATACTTCCGGCATTAGAAATTGTCATGGTAAGTACTTGGAACTACTTTTATTATTTTCGTATTCTATTTCACAATTATTCACAGTTGTTGCTGCGTGTATAGAACTGTCAGGATGTTTCTTAAAGAACAAGGGTGTGTGTGTGTTTTTGGGTTGTTTTTTTAAATGGTTAAATACTTGAAATGGAAACTAACTCTCCCAAACCTGGGAAATGCATACCAGGCATATGATGCACAAATTACGTTTAAGCAGAATCTTCACTAACCTGCTGCACTTGGCACAGCTCCCTCCCTCCTTTCATGCCCCCTTATTGATCCTTCAGGTGGGCTTTAAATGATGCTAAACTCAGTGCTTAAGTCTTAAAAATGCATTCAAGTACATTAACTATTAATAATGCTGGACCTTATTTGTGTATAACTCGGCTGTAGATCCTCAAATCATCTCTGAATTGGTGCTGACACTGTCCTTCCTTCTGCAGGGTGTATACTTTTCTTCCCCATGGTCCCTATGCATGTTGTAAAGTATCCACCATTCCAAGCTCGCTCCTGTGATGGACTACAACTTCAATACAAGTTAATGAATTAAACGTGAGATTGTAGTCCATCATGGGAGTGAGCTTGGAGCAGTTGCTACTTTACAACACACACAGAGACCATGGGGAACAAAAGTAGCCACCATCCAGAAGGAAGGACAGTGTCCGCACCAATTCAGGGATGATTTGATGACATACAGCCGAGTTATATACTGATGAGCTACATTTTTGTTAATCTTAAAAAATGCATTTATGTAGCCTATTATTTAATTCCTGAGTTTAGGGTCACTTCAGGAAAGGATTTGCTATGTTATATGTAAACCTTTACAAAAGTTAATTGTGCCAAAACAGCAGCTTTAAAATGAGTTTTAGCCTGGAGTGAAAAACATAAAATTTTAAATAAATGATTTTATAGCATTACTATTAGTGCTGCTCAGTAGGTGAGGCCCTAGTACATGTATATGCGTTGCCTATGATATGATTTGAAATGATGTTATTGTAGACATCCCCTCTCTTTACACTGATCTCTACAATGGAGACCAGGATAACAGCCTCTTCAGTGGGCTCAAAGCACCCTAACCGCTTCTCATGCAGGAGGTGAGAGATTCAAATTAGAGGTTTCATGGCCTGAAATACTTTAGAGTGTATTTCCACTTTTGCAGTCTAATTGGGATAACATTGACTTTATATTTGTTACATGTTCATTGTCAGCTAAAAAGGTGCTATTTTGACATTTATTTTAAGCTTCTGCTTGTGCAGTTTTGCAATGAAGTCTCTAACTATAACCCCAGCTGTATTCTGTCTCTGCATATAACTTGGTCATGTCTGCTGTTCTTTTAGGGTATGGACGATTTACAAGTTAGAGCGGCCGCTACAGATATATTTTCTTATCTGGTAGAGTTTAGTCCTTCCATGGTTCGAGAGTTTGTAATGCAAGAAGCCCAGCAGAGTGATGATGTAAGTACAACAAATGGGGACAATTTCATGTCATTATATTTGACTTTGTCTAAAGCTGGTCACAAATGCTGTAGTTGTAGGAACTACTAGTTTTACATTGTATTGTACAGAGATCTCAGTCTGTGGAGTCTCTAGATTTGCATAAGATCCAATTACTGGAGGGGGTTGTATGAAACTGAATGAGTTGAAAGATGTATCATTGGGTTTAACTGATTACAATTTGTGTGCATCCATTTGATAGACTTGGATGGTAGCACACATTTCTGTACAGATAAACCAAGTCTAAAACTGTCCCTGCACGCCATGACATTTCTGTACAGATAAACTGAAGCCTAAAGCTGGCCATACACCTATAGATTATCTGCAGATTTTCTATGGTCAGATGGAAAACGTGCAACAGATTCCTCCATCTACTCTACACTGTGTGGATGGAGGAATCTCCCACTGGGCCAAGCTTCAGTATCTTGCTAGTCGGCCCCGCTGGCTCTTAAAATACCTGAACAATCTGGTTGCAGGCATTGTTCAGGTATTTTAAGAGCCAGCGGGGACAACTAGCAAGATACTGAAGCTTGGCCCAGTGGGAGATTCCTCCATCCACACAGTTTAGTGTAGATGGAGGAATCTGTTGCACTTTTTCCATCTGACCATAGGAAATCTGCAGATCTATAGGTGTATGACAAGCTTTGGGGCAGCCGCACAGCTGATGGTGTGCATGTGCATGTACTGTGTCGATGTGCTCGATGGAGCCACGTTGCACTGTTTTTTTTATTGTTAATATTTATTGAAATGTCACAAGTGGCATTTTATTAAGTTCTATGAGCACACCACTGAGCAATGCAGTTGTTCTGCATCTTACTGTGATGTGCTTCTCCTACAAGCACTGTGAACTGTTCCCACCCATGGCAAGGCATATTTCCTTGTCTTGCTTTCGGGCTGCGCTTGAAAAAATGTCCAGCACAGCCCGAATGTGTATGGTGTGAACTGGCCCTAAAACTGTCCTATTTGTAACTTTTATATTAGCTCTTATGTGTGCTTTGGTTTTACCTGCTTCAACTCAAATAATAGCTGGCTTAGGAAGAGTTGTGTCAGCAGGATTTTACAGATTTGTGGGCAGACCTGGTAATGTCTTTGTGGATTCCATAGTGGCACAGAAATTCATTGTCCTGTCTGAATGGACTGCCGGCTCAATCTTAAAGCTGGCCATACAACGGTAAGATTTTGTTGGAAAAAAGATTTCCAGAATGCTCGGTTGCTTGTATAGATGAGAATTTATGTATCCAGATCCGTAGGAAAATCTGCCAGTGTATGGCCAGCTTATGAATGGACTATGAACATGAATCCATTCCAGAGGACGGTAGCAGGCCTAGGGCCCAGATTTGTCAAGCTTTCTCTCCAGAGTCCCACGTCCCAGAATACACATGGTTATCTAAGAACTATTGTATGTCTTTAGGAGTATTTATACCGTTTGGATTTATTTAGCACGTTAGGAATGTGTACATCAAATGTACATCAAATGTGCAGCTAAGAATGCAATGTATGTTTCATGTGTAATGATTTTCTGTCCTTTTTTCTGTGTTTTGCATGTCGCAGGACATTCTTTTAATTAACGTTGTAATTGAGCAAATGATTTGTGATACGGACCCGGAGCTTGGAGGAGCGGTTCAATTAATGGGACTCCTGAGGACCTTGATAGACCCAGAAAACATGTTAGCAACAGCTAATGTAAGAACCTGCAAATGGGTAAAAGCATCTTTTTTTTTTTTCTTTTGTTTCCAAGTGCACAAAATATACTTTTCTGGAGCTGGGTTTGTTTTTGTGCACATTTTTTATGTTCTATTAAGCTTTGGTTTGATTTGCTGCCTTAAAGCGAAGCTAAAGAACAAAAATACAAAGGTTTGGCAGCAGCGACATGCAGAGTCTCTGCTACCAAAAAAAGTCTTCCCCATTCCTAGCAGTTTCTTTTATGCACTTTACACACATGGCTTGTTCCCAACATCTGTAAGATGGCGGAAGCCATGTTGGGTCCTGGGATGATGTAACCCCAGTGCACATGAGCAGGAGTTAAATAATCAAGAGGTGCCCAATGGCAGAGCCAAGCAATGTTATACCTAGAAGACAGGCAGAGTATGACAGCAAGGGAACGTTAAGGAGGATTGTGGTTGTTGCTTCACAGGAGGGGACTGTAGGAGGTTTGTTTACTATGATGTGTATAATGACACAATGTGGCATCCCACTCAGAGGTGGTGAAGTTCTGCTCTAAAGTAAACCTGTTCGGAGAGAAACATCAGGGCTAGTTTCCTTATATTCTACCGACACACAAGTTCATTAGTCTGAGTGAATAGAAAGTATGGAGGACAACTCCTGAACTCCATACTTGTTCTGCAGCATTGAATCAAAGTAGATGCAATATGGTCAGCATGATAGCCAAGCATTTCCACAAGGAAAGATCAGTGGCAGCCTTTTTGTTTCTTATGACTGAGTTTTACGTCATTTGTATGTAAATTGCTGCTTGTTTCATTTTTCTTTCAACAGAAAACTGAGAAGAGCGAGTTCCTAAATTTCTTCTACAACCATTGTATGCAAGTCCTCACTGCACCCCTCCTGGCCAATACATCTGAGGATAAGCCAGAGAAAGGTAAGGCGTCAGTTACTGAATACATACACTGAGGGGAATTTATCAAAATCTGGAGCAGCTGTGCATGACAACCAATCAGCTTCTGTGTTTCATTTTCAAAACTTAACAAACTGAAGAGAGAAGCTGATAGTTTCCCATGGAAACTGCTCCAGATGTTGTCTGCTCCAGTCTGGATAAATTCACCTCACTGTGTATTGCAGTGTATAGGTGTTTAGTCGTCGGACTAAAGCTGGCCGTACACAGTTTGAATATTGAAGGAGCCGGGTGGGAAACAGTCGGGAGAACAGCGACTTCAGCCAATTAACTGCAGTCACTGTTGGGGTATTCTGACAGCTGCTGGTTGCCAGTGCTGTTTAGTGTGAATGGGGGAGTTGAGTGATTTTACTTGATTGTTAACCAGATAATTCTTTGTGTATGGCCAACGTAAGAGTCGCATTCTCAGTTCTGAGCATAGTGTTTAGAGGGGTATTGTGAGAGTTCACAGCAGCTTGTTACGGGCCTGAATGGTTTAAGTATACGGTGAATAGACCTTTAAACTTAAAATAGATTCTGTGAATTGTTTGCTTTGTCCTTTTACACAATGATTGAAATAAGTATCTTTTCTGTCTTCTTTTTCAGGAGACACTGCTGTCACGTCGAAGGGTAGCACAATTTGTCCAGGTAGGTGCTGTGCATCTGTAGAACAGATTAGTTTAGTCTAAGTGTTCTTGTTTCAGTGTAGTGTACTTGTGTAATGTCGGTAGACTGTGGTGCCTTTTCTCTCAAGTTTATAAACGACGACTAATTCTAAACTAGGATCTGCAGTCACAAGCATGTGTAGTTGCTGTAAAATAAATGAACAAAGACTGTGAGGAATGATTCCAGGTCTTGGCAGAGCTGGGACAATTACATGTCTAAATGGGTAGGTGAAGAAAAGCACCACTGTGCCTATATTGAGCAAGTCTTAGGATCCGTTCACACAGGGCTGTGGCTGGGGCTTCCTGCGGCAAGTCTTAGGATCCGTTCACACAGGGCTGTAGGCTGGGGATTCCTTCGGCAAGTCTTAGGATCCGTTCACACAGGGCTGTAGGCTGGGGATTCCTTCAGCAAGTCTTAGGATCCGTTCACACAGGGCTTTAGGCTGGGGATTCCTGCGGCAAGTCCTGGGATCCGTTCACACAGGGCTTTAGGCTGGGGATTCCTGCGGCAAGTCTTAGGATCCGTTCACACACGGCTGTGGCTGGGGATTCCTGCGGCAAGTCTTAGGATCCGTTCACACAGGGCTTCAGGCTGTGGCTGGGGATTCCTGCGGCAAGAACATACAGATTCTTCTGGCATAAATTGCAGGTGTGTCCATACTGATGCTGCCGCTGTGCCTGATGAAGTTAATGACGGGCTGCCAGTGGCTGCATCTGTTAGCGGCAGTCCACATGTAATTGTACATGGAACGATTACCTTTCGGTTCGGGAGAGGAGATTGTTCCTGGACGCAGTCTGTCTGCACCCTGGGACAATCCCCTAAGATTCTATGGGTTCTTGCTGAAGTGCCCAGCCTCCTCATGTGACTGAAGCCTCAATGTAAAAAAGAGAACTGGAACATATTTATTCTTTTATTTACTGACGTCAAACGTTTTTTTGTTTTGCAGATAACTATCAGACGGCCCAGCTGCTTGCATTGATTTTGGAGTTACTGACATTTTGTGTGGAACACCATACTTACCACATCAAAAACTACATCATGAACAAGGACCTGCTCAGAAGAGTGTTAATACTGATGAACTCCAAACATACCTTTTTAGCTCTCTGTAAGTTCGATACATCCTCCTTTTTTTTCTCTCTCCATTCCTCCAACAGAGGTTTGAAGTGCCTTGTTGATATAGCAATCTGATAGTAAGTTGGCTGAACTCCAGACTGATGTAAAAGACACAGATCATGCAAATTGGTGTTCATACATTAAATATATAACATGTTTTACAAGCACAAGCATCTCTATTTGACTTGGTATCAGCCTTTTGCAGCAGAGCTCAGAGTGGGGGAGGCAGAAACCACACAGGGAGCAAGTGAGTTGTGCTAACCAGGAACATGCCGATAGGAGTAGCAAGAAGAGTGACAGATGAGCTGATTGGTTTGCTGCTTTTACATTTTACTGTCAAGTAACTAAGGTTAGGGGAAAGACCTGTAGAAGGGAAAAATAAGGTTTCTTCCCTTACCAGACACGGCTGTGCCATGTAAATCTCAGAACTGGATGGACAGAAATACAACTCCTTTGGCAAGTGAACCAGCTCTCATGTATGTAATTCTTCTGTGTGTTGTTGGTCTGGAGTTCAGGCCCATTTTCTGCTGCCCACGTGTGGTAAGATCCACATGGCTTTAAAACAGAACTGCACACAATACCTATTAATGGTCTTGAGGGGCTTTTTTTGCTACACACAACTGTTGAGCGGTTGAACTTGTCTTTCACCATAAATGTTCTCCGTATTTCCCTGTGTGCAGTAAGGGGCGGTTGATGCACCATGCTTTGTCCTCCCATTGGACTTTCCTTTGGAATATATTATGGCATCTGTCAAACACCAGAGCAAGGAGAAGTGATTCCATCATATGTCAGGTTTTTGATAATCTTCTGTGGTTTGTCTGTTACAGCATTTATTTTAGCTTTTTTCTTTTTGTCTATTTTCCCCCCCATAGGCGCCTTACGTTTTATGAGGCGGATAATTGGTTTGAAAGATGAATTCTACAACCGTTACATCATAAAGGGAAACCTTTTTGAGCCAGTAATTAATGCCCTTCTGGACAATGGTACTAGATACAACCTGCTGAACTCTGCTATAATAGAACTATTTGAGTTTATCAGAGTGGTGAGTATTCTAGAATCCTTCAAGCCAATATTTCTTCCAAAATGACTTTGTTCAAACGAATACGATTATACAAGTGATGTAATTGATTTGTTTCAAACCCATTTTCTGCTGCCCGTGTGTGGGGTAAAATCCACATTTGAGTGCTGCCCCCATTTCACTGTGTGCCATATTGTGGTAGCCGGGCAGCAGCGCTCTCTAGGACACACAATGTGCATTGAAGGGTAAGTTCACTTTCTCAAGTAATTTGGGAAAATGAATTGCCTGCACAAATTGTCCCCCC